>NW_028280458.1:0-22500 GCF_059751315.1 Micrasema longulum
TGGCACAGTCACTGAGTTATCAGAATCATCACTGACGAATGCCTATAGAAGAGCACAAGACCGTTCCGGATGGAGGGAGACTGTCCACAGACGAGCCATGCCTGGAGTCAGGCGTAATCACCATCCTCAGACATGAAGCACGGATTGAAGAAATAAGTATTAAAAAAGTATATATCTAAGTTCCCCAGAGTATTGCCCTATATTGTATTGGTAAAGGTTGAAGCTTGAGAAATCCACCGTTCTATACATTGGCCCAAAAATCCCAACTTAAGATATACTGTGGATGGACACCAAATATAAGCAGTGAATTCACAATATCTCAGAGTTATGATAACTTGTGATCTAATCACATATATCACAATTGTCAAATGTAGAAATTCCCTTCTATACCTAATAAGGAAAACATTCTCCCACATTACCCACAACCCGTTTTTTGCAAAATTTATGAAACATATTATTATTATTGATTATAAGCGAGCAGCTTAAAGCTGATATGCTTAAATCTATTTAAACTAAAGTTAGTTGTTGGCGCACTTTAACTTTTCCCAAACAAATCTAGTTCATTTTTGAACCCATTGAGACTACACATTGAGATCAGCTCTTGTGGCAGCTTATTCCAACCATCAACAATCTGTTTGAGTATGGCTGCCGAACCTGGAGTACCTATTTTAAGAAAGACATGGAGTTGTTGGGCAAAGTCCAGAGACAGCAATTAAAATTGTAGTTTCTATAAGGATTTAAATATATTACGCATTCCCGAGTGTTCAGTGCTAGAGAGTGGACATATCGAGTGCTAGAGAGTGGACATATCGAGTGCTAAGGGAATCATACAACAATAACATTCAGGTAAAATCTTTTCAATATTATTATTTTTTCTGTTTAGTTTACTACTTACTGTTTGCTGGCAGGGTTGCCACAAATATCTTTGCGTTTCTTTTCTGTTTATTTTATAATATTTTTCTGATTATTTTATTAATAACTTACGGATCGTTTCGTTCTTTACAATTATTTGAATATGGAGGGGGACATTATGCCTCCTCGCCCTCGGACCCCGGATATATGTTTATATAAAAACAAGAAAAATGGACCATGCCATGGTTACTGATATTCCACTATCGTCTGAAAATAAGTCAAATGAAACTATGTCTCCCCATAACCCCCCCGTCTTTGGGTCTTAAGGAATATTTTTATCCCCAAAGTTCTTGAGGTCCTTTCAATGTGATTATACAACGTTGTGAAGAGAGCAAACCTATCTTCCCCATGGAGTTTGGCAAATGTTTGTTTTCAAGAAAGGTTCCCAATATAATCAACAGGTCAATTTAGGCCGAGGGACAGTACAGAATATCGATGGAATTTATTAATGCACCTGCAGTGAACTCTTTCTTCAGAAATATTTTTGTAATGTCTAGTAGCCTTTAAAGGGCCTTTATCCACTCGCATGTTTCTTAAATGGGGCTAGTCAGAGGAATTTCTGCTGACATTTCTGACAAAGATCTTGTTTCCGCTATCAATATGCCTACCCTCATATCGGTCGCGTATTAAAGTACGGAGACAACTAAAAAAGACAAGACCGGGTAAACCGTAGTGTGGAAGCTTTCAAGATCAGTTGTAGTAACATTCGAAGGTCAGGAACTCGCATTAAACGTTTACTTGTATTATAATTATTTTATTGTTGAAACATATTTCTACCAAACTGTACAGTGCTTTTGATGCTGTAAATTTGGTCACACAAAAAGTGATTGCTGATCTTCCGAGAAATGTTTTAACTGTGGGGGGAGGCATCCTAAGTGCTTTAATTGCAATAGACCTAATAAGGCCATTAGCCTCACCTGCCTAGAATATAATAGACAGATAACACAGATTAATTCTCTTTCGATCCTCCAATGGAACTGTCGTAGTGCAGTATCCAATAGAGATGACATAAGTCTTTTAATTCATTCTCACAACATTGATATTGGTATACCTTCTGAAACCTGGTTCTCATTCCCTGGTTTTACTTGTCTAAGAGACGATCGCTTTGACGGAAAGGGTGGTGCTGCTATTTTTTATAGACACTTGCTTATTGGGTCTATCTATTCTATTTAGTGTTCAGCATTTTCTTTACCTGAACTGTCCTATGGTCAATAGTGTAATAGTCAAACGTTTGAAAAAATACAGAAAAAACGTTTAATACGCGATTATATATTTTTACAAACTAAATTAATAATGAAATTAAAATTATGTGTATTAAAATTATTTTTCATTAACATTTTTTTGTTCAGCCTTGTTCTATAATGTAGTTTACTTGTGATCCGCGCCTTAAATATTGTCAACTCTTTCGTTAATAACTATAGCAACAATAACTTTGGTAAACTAAGGCAGGTATCACTCAAATTTGGGTGCTTTGCCGAGAAAATAAAAAAACATACGATGACTATTTAAGAAAACTTGGTTTAAGTACACTGGAAGAGCAGAAACATCGTGGTGACTCGACTGAAACATTCAAAATCTTAACAGAGCAATATAATGTAACCGAGTTAAAATCAATGCTCAATATGAATAATAACAATCTCGGAGGGCATTCATTAAGATTACACACTAACTACACAAAGATTTCCTGACAAACTGAGTTGTGGAGCGATGGAAAAGCCTTCCCGAAAATGTGATTGGTACACGCTCGGTCGATGCGTTCTTTAGCGAAAGAATTCAAAGATGGAATGACGGAAAAGATTGTTAAATTTAAAGACACACCACTGTGTGAAGAGATAAATAGTATCGGTAAATGGAGTGCAAATTTATTATGAAATTGTACCTACATATTTATTTTTATGAAAAATATTCACGTTATCATTTACAAAAATATTTCATTTTCTAAAAGTCATCCTGTGCTAGAAAAATGAGAATCAAGTTGTGGTAGAGCGGGGTTTGAAACTCAGACCTCAGATCCGTGAGACTGCGATACTACCACAGGACCACATGCCGATTTTAGCAAGCTATTAATTATAATATACTAATGATGAATTAAATATAAGAAGCAATATTAACAAACCAGGAAGAATATTGGGAAAAAGTGATAAGCTGGTATAAAATTTTTGGTATCCGAGTACATAATATCTTACCAGTAGTGATAGAGGAGAGGACCAATGTTGACCCAAATTCCCCCCGGCTTGAGGATTTTGTAGATGGTCTCTATGAAGTCTATAACATTGGGAGCGCAGTCTATGAAAAAGCATGTCGCCACACAATCCCATTCATTTTCTGTGGTGTAAACCTGCAACAGTACACAGTGACAGTAAGAGTATCAGTAGCAGCCACATATGAGAAGGTGCAACATCAAACACGTATATCACTCACCTCCACAAAGTCCCCGGCCACCATAGAGAACGCTCGGCCGTGCAGCGCAGCCGGACTCGTGTCGGGGAAGTGCACCGCGCGCAGCTGCTCCTCACTCGACAGGTTGTTCACGAACTGGTGCGCCCACGGATGGATACTGTGCTTGTTAACCTGCAATGCACTTTTGGAAAATTCAAATATCCGATATCGCTTCATCCCCTTATCTATGCAATTTTAGCTAACCTACCTCGTGACACTTGTTCAACACGAAGTTACTGGCGAAGAGCATAAAGAAGGAGAACTCGTTTCCCTGGCAGGTGAAGCCTCTGATGGCGATCTCGAAGGCCAGGCGGCCCAGCCCGGCGCCGGGGACCAGCACGCTGACTGCCGCCGGCGCGGGGAACTCGGCCTCGATGGCCGCCAGCAGCGGCGAGTAGCACTGGCGGCGCTCCTCCTCGCCCGCCGCGCTCCAGTCACGCACCACCTGCTTCAGCACGTGCTGCACCTGCGCATCGTCTCGCATTAGCCAACGCCGGGTACACGGGGAGGGGACGCAGGGGGGACTCGGACCTTATCTATGTCGTTCTGCTTCGGCGTGGGGTCGTCCGCGCGGAAATCGGCCGCGAGGTCTTGGCGGGGAACGTTCTCGAAGATGGCGGCGGCGTCCTCCACCAGCGAGCAGATGAGGTCGTGGTTGCGCAGGACGGCGGCGCGCGCGCGCTGCAGGCCGAGCGAGTAACGCGAGAGCCAGCGCCGGTGGCGCTCGGGCAGCATGGCCGCGAACTCTTCTCTCCGCGATATTCTCTGCATGGCGGCCGTTCTGGACATGGAAAGATCGCCTTACAGAGGATCGGTACAGTGACAAACATGGAAATATATATATATATATTTCCATGTTTCCGCTTCCGCCCGGTGTTGCCAGAATTCCCACATATATTTGATTATCAGATATGCAAAAGGAGGTCTATGTTAATTTAATTGATAAGGACGCACATCTTATGGAGATAAGGCGTGTTTAGATATTTGCGTTACCGTTTTATCTGACTCAGTATCCCTATATATATATATTATCTCCATAAGATGCGCGTGCTTATCAATTAAATTAACATAGACTTCCTTATGCATATCTGATAATCAAATATTTAAATATACATCTGAAGGAAATTCTAATGAAACAGATCGTCACGATCGTAGAGTAACGGCGGGTGTGATTTTCTTCAACTTAACATGAGAGCGGTTTAAATAAATGTTTGATGTCACAACTTGATAAGTTCGAAAGTATATCATTTGATACTTGGGTTAGTTGTTTCATACATTTTTTTTTGAAACCTGGTATTCCAAAGCCTTTATATAATAACCTTTTCGAGATCGAATGTAAAAGAAAGCCAATGTAGCACTTTTTGCATATCCGTCGTTGTTTTACGATCACGACGAAATTGTAAAATTAATTCTAAGCACATACTTGTAATATTTGAAGGCTGCCAAAATAGAGTGGAAATGCTGTTTTTCATTTTCATCGTTAAATGGATTATCAGACGAATTTTCATATTCATTGAAATCGTTTTTATAGTTATCAATATTTGAATCCATCATCGGTAGTAGAAAAATAACCTACTACAAAATAGATACTGTCAATTTATTTTTATGATAAACAGCGATTAGCGAAAATAGAGTAATAAATATTTTTTTCGATATTCCTTTAAATCATTTTTCACCCGCAGATTATTTTTTAGGACAACTGTTTGAGCTCACTATTTGGCATAATTTGTTATGAGTATTAAAAATAAAAAGTAAACACTTAACGACTTAACTATCATCACAGAATCACAGACTACAGAATCACCATAGAATTGCATAGAAAACCGAATACCAGTGTTGCGTACATCCATCAAGCGAAAATAGGTAGATTCTAAAGAATAATTCGGTAAATTTTGAAGAATAAATCGGTAAATTAGATATTAGCTAGCAACAGCTTCACTAAAAATAACTAAACTGTTACATGTGACGAGCGCTATGCTGCCAAAACTATTGAAAATAATAATTTTGTTTTTTAAGAATCCGTTATTTAAGAAAAAGTTTAGTTTTTTTTAAATAACGGGGCCGGGTAACTGCGGCCGGGTAGCGGGAGGGGGGCGTAATTATACGTGGGGCGAGAGAGACCGATAAAGCGGGCGAATGTGCTCGCTATCTCTCTCGCCGCGTGATTGGTCAACCTAGTACCGCCCGCTATTGGCCTATCATCGCCGCCGCACGGCAAAATGTATTGTGTATATAGCCCCGCCGAGCAAATAATAAATCAGTCAATCGTCAACACCATTAAGGGCTTTTATTCTCCACTTCGTCTCCCTGCCTCGCTTCAACCGGACCTTGCCGCCCCCTGGAATATTCAACCGCCGCTACCCCTGGACTTGGAACTCGGATACTCTTTGGATTGGATTTTGGACCCTGGATAATTTGGACCATTGGTTACTTCCCCGGAACACACCCCGCTGTTCCCGCTGACGGAGAGATACCGGCCTTACAACCCGGTTGCCTGCTTCAGGATTGCGGCCGCCAGTGCTACTCACTAGCGACCCCGCAAAGGATCTCTAGGCAGCGATACCTCCCCCAGAGCTTATCGTTCGTTGGCCGAGGCCTGCTTACGCCCAGCCACTCTGCGTTGATATCAGCCCCTACAGTATATAGTTTTTGTGACTGGCGCGATTGCTACGGAAGCCAGTGATCCGCCGCGTCTGTTACACTACTAGTATATTAGGATAAACTTTGTTGTGCTTGGATCGTTTTTATTTGTATGTAGTAATTCTTTATTATCTTCATCGAACCGATGATAAAATATGATCTCACCGTCACTCATCCGGATGGAAAAAAACGATAACGTGTTGTTTTAAAAAAACATATTTATTGAAAAAGAATCATGACAAAATAAGTATAAAATTACAAATAGTTTGTACACACATAATTAATAATAACGTTTTTACTTCTCTAGTAAAGTTTTAACTTGTATGCAAAGAGGGAGTTTGTTTTACATTTATTTTTATTTTTACAGTGTTTATATATGTATTTACATATTACATACATAAATAGATATGTATATATTTCATTAACATCGCATTTTACCATAAAAAAACAGATACCTTAAAATTAGACGTTGTAATATATTGTTAGAATAATTATTTTTATAGCACTTTTAACATCATGCAAGTTTGGATTTATTTAGCAAAAAAACAAAAAAAAAAAAAAAAAAAAACAGAAAAATAGAAACACAAAAAAACAAGAAAAAACAAAAAACACGAAGCTTCTTAAAAATATTAATATTAAATAAAATATCTTGTTATTGTTACTCAGTATATTTATTTTGAATAAATAATAAAAATTACGAAAAATTTCACCTGTCAACTCGGGTGTTCAGGCCCGTGTCGAGT
This sequence comes from Micrasema longulum, assembly GCF_059751315.1. Lineage (NCBI taxonomy): Eukaryota > Metazoa > Arthropoda > Insecta > Trichoptera > Brachycentridae > Micrasema > Micrasema longulum. Next base: position 6,735 of record NW_028280458.1, read on the forward strand.
TTTTTGTTTTTTTTTATACATACTTACAAATGTGTTAGTAATATAATATTTAGAAGTTAGTATTTAATATAATTTATATATGTAAATAATAGTATGACACATTTACAGCTAAACACCATTTATAACTAGAATTTAAATATAATTTTAAAAACACGTTTATTGGGTGGGGACAGGAGAGTAAGAATATGAATAGGGAACGAGATGTTGATATCGGAGAGGTCGGATAGGAACCAGAATAACAATCATGAAGAAGAACGTTTTGATTTATGGATTACATGCAATCCATTCTGTGCAATTTCTATGGCGATGTCAGCTGTCAAAATAAGCTTAGGGGGGCGAGGGGGTGTCATAGAGATTAAGTGATTTGTTTCTTGTTTGATTTAAATATACGAAGCGTTCATATTTTTAAAAATTAATATCGTTTAAAATGCCATCACCTATAGTAGAAAACGCAACATTTGAATTAGAGGGTAATTATTTTTGTTAAGTATTTACATTAATTTGATTCCGCTGCAATCTTACATAACCTATGAGAGAATAATCTAAATTAGATCTTTTTATATAGTATTTGTATGACGGATTATTTTTGATAATATGTAGGCATATCCGCTTAGTTAATTTACAATGAATATGTTTCGAGTGAAATTCTGAGACCCAAGGAAATTTGAGACATTTAAAAATTTGTATCAACTGGACTAGTTTATAATAATCTTTCACTTACACTTTGAGAAATTATGAACTAGGGTAAAAAATAAATTCCAAATAGAAAACTGCTGTGTCTGTGCCATCTTTGACATATTGTTAATATGCAATGAATGCGAATCCTTCCTAATTCACAAACTGTAGCTCATAACAACACAAGTACCCGTTATCGTCGAATGGTTTCCATTTACATAATGATTTCTGTCATTTTTATTTATTTATTATACATACGGCCCGAGCCGTAGCCGAGCTGATATTCGGGCTACCACCCTAGCCCTAGTTGCCTTCCCGATAGATAAATTTTGAAAGATGTTGATTTTTTTTGTTTTGTAACATTGAAAACATTCTCTATATATTACAAATTATACATTTTTATCTTTTGATTGATTATATAGAAAAAAAGTCAAATAAAATGAACATACATATTACAATCTGGAAATTGCCTTCCTAAGAGAAATCCCATTGTCGTGAAATATATCAATATCCGAGGCGATTCGATTGCTGTACCTACCTGATTGTAGGTAAAGAATTTCCACAAGATTGACATGGATAGAAGGGTGAATGTTCTACAGCGCGTAAATGCCCAGACTTCCGTACAACCTTCTCTGAGAGGTTTTAGATCTCTGTTGAGATTATCCGTCGTAATCCTGATTATTAAATTTTTATAATATAATGTGCAGAAGAAGAAAAAATGCTTTCCGCATCTTGTAAAATATAATTACAAAGCTTATTGAAATCAGACTTATTTGAAGCCTAATGCATTATTACTAAACTAAACTTGTGCATTCTTTCTATTCTACTGTCAGGATTTATATTGTTGTGCACGTAATTGGTGCTGTGACGTTTATACATATCGCGGGGTGATTAATAGTAATAGTTGTACCACTAGTTAACTTCGAAATCAGCATTTGTGAGTTACCCACTAAAAACACATTTTTGTATCTCCCTCCATAAATGCTACAAATAGACAAGTCTTGATTCATTCAAATCATATTATGATGATTTTAATGCATGACCTGTCTATTTGCAGCATTCATGGAAAAGGATAAAAAACCCACAAATGCTGATTTTTTAATGAAATAGTTATATTAATTACCTAGTGTTATAATGATATATTTTAATTAGGTTGTAACGCTATTTTGGAAATATTACAAATATTCTACTTATGCACTGATGATTGGTCAAACAGTCAAAAGAATATATTTTTTGTAAATAGCTTGTAACATAAAGTCACACCCTGAAGTAAATTATGAACGCTATCTTCATCTGTACATATCGAGACGGTACACTTAATTTCTGTACTATCTCTATCTACCTCGGTATGTTTTACCGACTTGTCGCTCGATGTCATGATCGAAAGACCCTGAAATTTTAGTCTGCGTTCCTTACTTCATTAAAATTTAAAATAGTTCTCATTTATATTTTAAATAGGCTTTTGTGATAAAAAGTGCCCACTTTGAGGCGATTATAAACTCCAATAAATCCTAATTCAAGCAAAAAATGCTCACTTGTACATGATTTTTATATGACTTTTGACAATTACCAAGACGGTATGCTTAATGATCGTCTGTATTTATCTACTGAGCGATAACAAAACTGGCTCCTTTAATGTCTCAATGCGTACACTCAGGAAGATAGCTAAACAGAAGGAAAAAACATAATAACTAAATTTGTTTTTTATAGTGACGACATTTTGACACCTATAGTCCTTAAAATATAGCTTGATTAAAATGACAGCTGCCAAACTAATGTCACTAGTGATGGGAAATTACTGATCACTAAAGCTAGGGTTTCCTAGGACAGCGGCGCCCGTATTTTAACGGCCGTAGTGAACAGTGATGCGGTTGACAGCCGTCGTAACGGTGACTAGAGAGTGGTTTCCTATAAAAATGGTGTTGATAACACCGTTAAAAAATAAAACCACTCTCTATTCACCGTTGCGACGGCTGCCTACCGCATCACCGTTCACTACGGCCGTTAAGATACGGGCACCGCTGTCCTAGGAAACCCTAGCTTAATCATGTACCGATCAAATCGATTTTACCAGTTTTTTCATGCAAACATGAAACTCTGATTCCGAAAATTGATATAAAAACGCCAAAACAAGCCTATTGTAGTGTATTTAAGACAATTATTCACCAAAAAATAATACATTTATACTTTTTTTCATGAACAACATCAAATGAATTATTTTTTTATTCGATCAATTTACATTGATCAATTTGTCCTATCTCTAACATTTTTGCAAAATGATGTAACCTTGTAAGAATGTCATTAATAGGTTTATTTTAGTTTTAAAGCTGATTTTATATATTTATGTTGATTTATATGTCGAGCATTTTACTAAAAAAATTAATTAACATGCCAGATACTAATGATTTTTCGTGTGTCAATATAAATCACTCCTTAGACGTTACTAAAAAGTTATGTCATCACTTTTGCTGACAACTGTCATTCTAATCAAGCTATATTTTAAGGACTATAGATGCTCTTATACTGTCAGTTATGTCGGAATTTCATTAGACTTCAAAATTTACTTCTCATGTTTTTGATAGGCTTTTAAGAAAAATAGTACCAATAAGTCGTAATTCAAGGAGAAATTTCTCGGTAGAATAAATTTTTTGCCACTTTAATTCGGTCGGTATTAAAATTGTACTTAGATCAAAACTTGAAGGTGAGGGTTCTGTAGTGTATCTTTGTAATTGCTCGGGAAAATTTATCTTCAACTATGACGCCATAATGAAGCTATGTCACTTTAGTGCGTAGATATGTGTACCGTGACGTACGCTTCCCCTTGTTACATATCGATGTACCTACCCAATACTTGAAGGTGAATCATAATCGCAGCCCAGATCTTGTCCCGAGGTCATTATTTTTTTATGTAGATACGATAATATTGTATTTACTTACATATAGAAAATTACCATTGTCAATAATTTTGGTTTATTTGTAAATATTGTTTTTTTTTATTGTTACTATGGCTGTTGTTTTCTTTTAATAAATAAAATATATAAATAATCCTGTACAGGAGCAGAGCCCTGGCCGGAAGACGCGCAGCTATTCCAGCCATATGAGGTGGAACAGATTCTGCTTCCAGACAACGCCAACTGTCTCGCTGTGCAAGCCTTCTTACGCAGCCTGGGGTTACATTTCTCCGTAGAGATGCGCTGGAATGCCGAGTGGATGGCGCCCAACGGCCGAGTGCCCTTCCTGCGCGTGGGGGCCTTCCTGGCTCCCGAACTGGAGGGGGTGGCGGGGCTGCTGAGTGAGCGCGGCTTGCTGTCGCCCGCGCCGCATTCGCAGCGCGCAGACACGCGCGCCTTCTGCAGCACCATCCACAACGTGCTGTACCACGCCGAGCTGTACGTGTGCTGGTTGCATGAGCCCACCTTCCTGAAGGTCACTGCTCCTCGCTACGCCTATGTATTCCCGTGGCCACTGGGCTGGCTGCAGGCGCGCTCCAAGCGCCGCGCCGTGCGGCGTCGTCTTGCGCAGTTTGGCTGGTCTCAGCGTTCGCTTTCTGAAGTTGTACAAGAAGTAAGATTATTCTCGTGCCTCTATCGTATATCTTCCGGCACGCAAATAGCTAATATATTTATTTTTCAGGTTGACAAGTGTTGCCGCGCCTTAACTGAGCGTTTAGGAGATAAAGATTATTTTTTTGGATCCAAGTGAGTTCTGATTATTAATTTAAAATTTAATTAAAGAGGGAATACGAATTATTATTTATTTATTTATTTTTGCACCACAACAGGCCAGGAGGCCCAATTACAGTGGTGAATTATTACATCACAGAACACCAAGGCTTGAGAAAAATCACATTTTTGATTTTTTGTGTTCTCACCGGGAATCTAACCCGGAACCTTTCGTGTGTGAGTCAAGCGTCTTGACCACTACACCAGATTATGAAACAACATTCTTACATTTCAAATATGTAAAATTTTTTTTTTAAGTGATGTATTATAAGCACCTGATTTATTGTGATAAGTTGTTGTTTTTCAAATTTCACCCGGCCTGCGTAGTTCTTCAAAGAACCAGGGCTGCTATTCTAAACGCTCTTGCGGCCATAAAGTAGGTTGCAAGAGCATTTAGAATAGCGGCTGTAGAAAACGCTTTTATAGGTAAAACGCGCTATGAAAGCATTTTCTATGGCTGCGAGCGTTCAGAATAGCAGCCCAGGCTACTAAGTAAGAGCGAGTGCTTTTACGTCAGTCTATGACCAGACTAAGTGAGGGACATGTTCTGGTTTAGTAAGCAACTAAAATGATTGTTTCAGGCCCTGTGAGCTGGATGCGCTCGTGTTTGGTCATGTATTTGCTCTTGTTACCACGGAGTTACCGTGCGACCTTCTTGCAGCCACTGTCAAACGTTATCCTGAATTATTAGCTCTCGCAACACGAATTGAAAATGATTACTTCAAGAAGAAGGACTCCGGCCTTAAAAATAAGTAATTTTAGTAATGTTTTTTAGCACAAACTAATATTATTAAGGTGTTACTGAAAATATAAAAATTCAAGAACTCTATATTTATTTCTTTTAAAATCTGCGTATGTCTATGTGTGATGGATTTAAGTAATATTATTCGATGCAAACATTTTCTCAAATTGTATGATATTTCCGTACATACAGTTTTTCACAAGTGTGAAGAGGTTTATGAGTAATTATATAGGTGTTTGGTAGAGGCAGAAACAAAAGGAATTGTGGATAGAAGAGGATATAAGCTACTAGAGCAAATTTGCTAGACTGAAAGAAATTGCTAGCGGCAATATGTCCGCCTTTCAGTCATGTATGGCTTTGTTTTATTATTGTTTATACAAATTACAAAATAATAGTATATTTTTTATTTTATGTTATTTTATTGTGTATTATGTGTGATTAATAAATATTTATTATTATTATATAGAGGTGTACAAATTAGTTTGGTCCATTTTCTAAAGATGGCTTTGGCAGTTATGGATGTTTCATAGTGACAGCTGATTTCAGCGAGGTTAACCATCTGTTAATAATATTCAGTTTATATCGCTTTGAGTTTCATACAAAAACACCGTTTTCTACTGTGTTGAATAATATGTCAAATTATGTCTTAACTAAGCAGCATTTGCGGGAGGTTTTAGTTTTCTGCTTTGATCGGAAGAAAAGTGCAGCTGAAGTGCATCAAATGCTTGTAGAAGTTTATGGTGCTAATGTTCCAACTGATAAATCATGTAGGGAATGGTGATTTCAGCGTCAAAGACAAGCCTCTGGACAGCCAAAAAATTCAAAGACAAAGAATTGGTGGCATTACTCCATGAAGATTCGAGTCAAACGCGAGAGAAGCTCTCAGAATCAGTTACGCAATCCATGGGAATGATTCGCAAGCGAGGCAATTGGGTTCTTATGAACTGGAATCGAGAGAAACATCCTTTTAACAAAAAGGCGATTTTTTATTTGCGAGCAGCTGAATTAAGAGCTGAAAAGAAATCATTATTTACATCGGATTGTGACTGGGGATGATAAATGGATATTCTACGACAACCCCAAGATGAATAAATACTACGCTATGCCCGGTCAATCGTTACCATCAACCTCAACATCAACGCCAATGCCGAATATTCATGGTTCGAAGGTCATACAGGTGGGACCAAAATAGTTTTGTATATTATGAGTTGCTACAACCTGGCGATTTCGTTACAGGTGATCGATATAAGCTACAACTGATTAGTTCAAAAAATGGCCGGAATACGAGCAAGATAACGCTCGACCTTATGTCGCAAAAATTGTAAAAAAATATTTGGAAACTCTCTTAGGTTAGGTTAGGTTTCCCCCCCTCCTTCTTTATTGATACTACGCTGCTTATTTATACAAGGTTTTAGCTTAAAATACATACATGTTTACATTCGAAATGCAGAAATTTACGTAATAGTGATAGTTATTCAGAGAAGATGAAAAAGGTATTGAGTTGCGTTACTGCTTAAGTACTAGAAGATTAACAGAATATAGAAAGTAAGTATTAACACTTATTACATGATTGTTTTAAAAAAAATTAACAAATAGAAAGATAATTAATTCGCACCCTTAGTTTTAGACTATGACAAGTCAAAAAATAGCATTCTGAGATAATTGAATTCTAAGATTCATTTCTCTGAAAGAAATCAAACAATGTGTTTAGTTAAACGTGGTTTTTTGTAATTTGTTTATCAGGATTTGTATTTTAAAGTGCAATGTTTTAAAAAATAAAATATTATAAATAAATTGTGTTTATAGTCGTGTTTTTGAGATATAATACTCTACAACTAGACCAATAAAATATTTGAATCAAGATTTTATTATTTTATATTGCATTGACAAAAGTAGGAAATGAGATAATTTTTCTTTAAGATATGGTGCAAAATAATAATCTAGCATTAATTTTGAACAATTTAATTTTTTATTTTTGGCCAAGATAACCTATGAAAACAAAGAAAATAACATAGAAACCATCTCAACAAATTTTAATAGTTTATCAATGTAACAGAAAAAAATAATAAGGACTTTCAAAGTCTCTTGCAAAATTACAAAGGTTTATAGGTGCAAATTCATCAATTGGAATAATTTCAATCATCGTTTTCTTCATAAGTCGATGGATTTTCTCTTTGAGCGTTATTAACGACTTTTAGATTATTATTATTAGGAATCAAATTTTTCTTGCATAGGCTTAAAAGATATTTCTTTTTTTTGTTCAGTTATTCCTGCTCGATGTAAGCATTCTGAAAAATTATTGAATTTAAATTAACCGGTTGGTCCCTCGTGCGATGTCACTATTAATTTCTTTGTAGGAAGGATCATCAAAATTGGTTTTGATAAAAAAACTATGTTGAGATTCTTTTTTGAAATGCATAATTTTGATTGCTTCCCATTTCACTTTGTTTCCATCGGTTGTAGTAATATATTTTTTTCCTAGTGAAACAGAGAGCTGTTTTATATCAAATATGTCATTTGTTGCCATTTTTTTAACTTTATAGGGGTTTCCATTTTTTTTGGCCGTGGCTATAATGGGTACCCATTGAGCTGGTATAAAAACTGGCGCCCTTTTGGACATTCTCTTTTTTTCTTTTTAATGAGTGAGTGCGTTGCATCTTCTTTATTTTGAGTGTGACCCGTGATCAAATATTGTTGTGTTATGGAGTTAATATTTTATGTTGCTAATATGTACAAATACAAAGTAACTACGTATTTATTTTTATTTTGGCCAGCACATTTATCTGACCAAAAAACCACAACATTCGTGTGGTGACATTCATTTTTCAGGTAATGATGTATCAGTTGTATGTATCAGTGTATGAGTTGTCTGTAGACAACTACCAATTACATTTGATCCTCTTTTAGCAGTCATCTCGTTTCAGACATAACAAAATACTTTTTTATGTACAATGTAAAAAATTGTAAAATTAAAGGGTGCGAGTTTTCGGGTGTAAAAGAAGTCTAAAACTTCACAAAGCGATGAAAAAACTGCCTGTAAATTGAAGCATGCGACTATTATATCTGAATTGGGGGTAACAGTATTTGCTCCGTCATTTTTTTTTCTCGTCTCGTGCTCTTTCTTTGTTTCATTAAATTGATAATGATTTAATGAAATGAAACTTATTGTTTCGATTTTTGCGTCTCATTAATATTTGAATATGATGTGCACGTTGCACATTGGTCTTTTTTAGGTTGGAAACGCCCAATGTTGAATTCAGTATAAAAGATTGTAGAATACTGCAACAACTAAACAAATGATAGATTATTTTGTTGACACTTTTCTTTGTATGGTCTATATAGTGTTGTCAAATTCAAAGACCCATTGATGAACTCTCTGGTAGTTTGGGCTCTCAGAAAGTGGGATTCCACCCTTGGGATGCTATTGATGTGATCCCTAACATATTGTTTTAATTCAGCATTAATTTTTTTTATGATTGTCATGTCTTCTAGCCAATTCAACAATATATTTACTTTTAAATTAACTCATCTTGAAAAATAAACGAATACTTAAAGTGTATAAAAGTGCTTAAAACGAAATCTCTGTAAACAATATAGCGAGCGCTTCGAAATAAACAATGACTCAAAATTTAATGTGGTAACTAAACTCAAAATTAAGTCATTAATTTGTCTATTCGTAAACTATGATAATTCAAAATTTAATATTCTAAAATAAAAAAAAATGTTGTTTTCTGATTCAAGACTATAGCAACTCAAAATATCATAGTCTTGAATTATCACACAATATGATTTAATGATTTAAATTGAGAACAGTTAATTTAGACTTGTGATAGTTTTTGACCAGATAGTTTATCATATTATCAATACTTCTACATTATTAACTTAAAATCTCACTTTTTTGACTTGTCATAGTCCAAAACTAGGGGTGCGATATATGTGTTTTCATCGATCTTCCAGGGTTGCATTCGAATGAAATGCATATTCCAAAAAAATTGGAGTTTTTTTGTAAATTAAAAAAGTTTACAAATATCAATTATTTTCAATGGATACTGAATTAATAAATTTCGTTTGAAATTAAGTTTGAAAATAGTTTTTAACCTGCCTTAAAACTAGAAGATTTACAGAACATGGAAAAATAAGAATTTACCTAGGAGCATAGAATGTAGAATCATATTTGAATACATCGGACTGTGTTCAAAAATCCCCCCACTCTACCCAACTTTCGCCGCGCGCATATGAAGTCGCCGCGTGATGTTGCCAGATCGCGAAAAATATAACCGTAACACAAATGTAAAATAATTATATTTTAAAAATAAGCAATTTGTTAATTTCTCTAAAATATTGTACACGCGGAAACATTGATTGACACAACAGAGTAGATAAGTAAAGGGTCATTTAATAAGAGTAATCGAATTAATGAACTTTGAACTTAAAAAATAAAACAAATTTTATTTTACTTAAAACGGATGCCTTTATGTCATGTTAAATAATATTTTATGTTTTAAAGATAATTTCGGTCAAATGTCCACCATGGCGTTATTTAATACGAGAGGTCAAATTTTCGTTAGTTCTCATTAAATGAGCAAAGTGCTAGTCCACGATTGGAAAGTTATACTAAATTCTCAGATAGATACCGAGGTGCCGGGTTTTGAAGAATGTTGTATAAAAGGGAAAGAAATTGAATGTTTATGCCCTGTCCAAAAGATAGCCATTTTAACTATTTTCGAGAGAAAGACATCAACGATTTTTTTCGAATGAAGAGTTCAGTAAAACTTTTTACCAATTTCTTCATTCCTATAAATAATGCCTTTTTAATAAGAAAATATGAAGACAGTCTACCCGATAAATTTAATTTCCCCTTTGTTGAGTAGAGTAAGCTATTGGTAATATTGCCTTTTAAAAATCGAACTAATCTCAATAGATTCAATCAATATTGAATGAACTTTATAGTTATATTTAACTATAAAGTTTACATTTAGATAAATTATCTTGTGTGTCATAAAAACGTTTCTCCTCAAAATGCATTGAGCAAATTATCCTTCGCTTTTTGGTTCCCAAAACTCATCTCGCTGTACTCTGTGTATTAATTTAAATTTAAAAAAATATATTTTACTTCAAACAGATTTTTTTATATCATGTTAAATAATATTTGATGTTTTAAAGATAATGTCGTTCAAATGTCCCCCACGGCGTTGTTTAATCCGAGGTCTAATTTTCATTAGTTCTTTCATTAGATGAGCAAAGTAGGAAAAAAAATTACTACCCTGGCAACACTAACGAAATTTCCATTTTGTTTTCTTTGCCAATCTGACAGATGGAAAAATAATTCAATTTGTAAGTAATACATTTACTACTTATACATGCATTTGCTAATTACACATGAAATGTTATCTCATCCGGTTTCTTAAAGATCCCAGCAGTATTTCTACACTTTAAAACGACACAACATGGCATCGTTGAATTTAAATCGGGAGCTGCGTACTGAGCGACGTCTACAAAGAAACTAATGGGTAAAAACGTAAAACTACTATTTTAAGAAAGAGTAGTTTTACGTTTTTTAAGAAAGAAGAGTTTTTTAGAGAGATAAATGGAAGAAAGATTAGTTTTACGTTTTTACCCATTTTACGGCGACTTAACTTTTCTTAAGAAGTTAATTCGCCTTCTGTTTGATGCGCGTATGCGGTTTCTGGACTATTCTTAATTCTATGGTTAAGGGGGTTCCTCACATATACTCGTATTTATAAAAGATTTTCGGAAAACAAGTACTGTATGTTGGTAGATGGTGTAATGAGGTATATGAGAAAAATAATTTTTAAAATGCAGTTTTGAAAGCAGAAACACAGCAGTTTTCTGAAAAAAGATTATTAAAGTCGAAAATTTCAAACCACGTTTTCAAAATGAAAAAAAGGTGAATTGACAAATTTCTTATTTTAATAAATAAAACAATAAAAAAACATATGACGAAACAAAGATGAAACATATTGACAGTTATTTAATATTTAATAAGCCTGCAGAGCCGCTAACCCACATTTACTATCACTATAAATGTTGATAATGTTCCGATGTGTGTAGTCATTACTCCATTTGACAGCTTCCTTTATGGCCACCAGCTCCGCTTGAAAAACACTACGTTCGTCAGCCAACTTCAATGTTTTTGCTCGAATTTCACTATCATTTAGGTTGCCGACGTAAAGCGCCTATATCAACTTGGCGGCCCTTCCTGGGGCTTTTAAAATAATGTAGCATAGGAGCTTCAGTATGTGTAAGCGAGGTACCACCTCCCCAATAAAGACCGGTATTTGTCGCTTTCGGGGGTGGTCATCGCCATACTGAAGCAGATATAGATTAGGAATCGTAATAATATTATTGTCTGCCTATGTTACATATTATCGATTATTCTGTATGAGTGTTGATCGCCGCGTGGTCTGCGGGGAACTGCGGCCGGGTAGCGGGAGCGAGGGGACCTTATACGTGGCGCGAGAGAGACCGATAGAGCCGGCGAATGTGCTCGCTATCTCTCTCGCCGCGTGATTGGTCAACCTAGTACCGCCCGCTATTGGCCTAGCACCGCCGCCGCACGGCAAAATATATTGTATATATAGCCCCGCCGGGCAAATAATAAACTAGTCAACTCGTCACGCTACTAAGGGCTTTTACTCTCCACCTCGTCTCCCTGCCTCGCTTCAAACCGGACCTCATCGCCACCTGGAATATTCGAACACCGCTACCCCCTGGACTTGGAACTCGGATACTCTTTGGATTGGATTTTGGACCCCGGATAATTTGGACCCTTGGCTACTTCCCCGGAACACACCCCGCCGTTCCCGCCGACGGAGAGATACCGGCCTTACAACCCGGTTGCCTGATTCAGGATTGCGGCCGCCAGTGCTACTCACTAGCGACCCCGCAAGGGATCTCTAGGCTGCGATACCTCCCCCGGAGCTTATCGTTCGTCGGCCGGGGCCCGCTTACGCCCGGCCACTCTGCGTTGACATCAGCACCGACATAAATACAGTTCTTGTGACGGGCGCGATTGCTACGGAAGCCAGTGATCCGCCGCGTCTGTTACAGTTTACATAGGCAACGAAAGCTGCTCCAACTTTTCCGTCAATTTTACTCCCATCTGTGTAGATATTTTAGGCTGAGCCATCATCTTCTAGAGCTTCACCTGGGAAATAAATGTTAGGTGGTAACCTCTTTGCAGTGTGTCTTAGAAAAGCTTCTAAGCAAAAGGGACTCTCCTACAAAGGACAAGTACAAACTTGTCGGTCACTAGGTAGTCCTTTGATGGCACCAGTAGTCTTTGTATGGTAAATATCATGGAATTCTTGTATTTTTATATCCACTGGCACAATTCCAGATATAGCTAGAGCAGAGTTGGTTGATATTGTTCTTTAACCCTTGCAGAGCATTAAAGCAAAATACCTTTGTGTGGCAATGAGCTTTTTTTTGTTAACGATGCTAAGGTTGTTGCCCCAAGCTCCTGCTCCATATGTGATGACTGGAAGAAAAAGTGTTTCATAAATAAGCCTGCAGATTGTATCAATAATCCGGCTCGAATAATCCGTTTATTCAGATTTAAAGCCTTGCTGCATATTTGATCAACATGTTCGTTCGTTTGGATAAATTCCCAGTATTCTCAGGTATTTGACTGCTTTAACTTCAATATTATTCATGAGTATCTTTGGATAAACTGTTTTGCCGGGTTTAAAGAATAAAACATTCGTTTTTTCGGGGGCAAATTGAAGTTTAGCTTTCATGCCCCATTTATGTACAGTATCAAGAGTCAATTCACACTTTCTTACTAGGTTTTGTATGTCAAATTCTGTAAAAATAACGATTATGTCATCCGCATAAGCCTGAACAAATAAAGAAGGATTCAGCAACAGCTCCAAAAGATCGTTAATAATGATGTTCCACATAATAGGCCCCGAAATTGACCCCTGTACACACCCTTTAGTATTTGGTCGGGATCGCTTACTCCCGCGATTTAAATTTTAATACACCTTTCAGTAAGATAACTGTGTAAGAAATTATATTGATCCGCTGGGATATCTATTTTCTTTAATTGGAACAAGAGAATGGGCCACCATGCGTTGTCGAAGGCGCCTTTAATATCAAGAGAGACAACGGCTATCTTCTTTTTTCCCATTTCTCTAACCGTATTTAGATGATGGACAATACTATAAACAGCATCTTCAGTGTCAACTGCGGTCACGCTGTGGCAAAAAACCAAATTGTTTGTCGGATAGTTGGTTTCTGTGTTACAGATCCGAGATAAGTCTATTGCAAACAAATTTTTCAAGAGTTTTCCCAAACACAGGTAAAAGTCCAATTGGCCTATATGATCTAATGTGGTTATAGTCATTTTTTCCTGCCTTAGGAATTATGACGGTGGATGAAGTTTTCCAAATTCTTGGAAAATATCCTAAGGCTTGACGCCTTTTGACTAAATGCAGGAAAATATCCGGATGTGCTTCAACTGCATGTAGGCAAATGTCACTTGTGAGTTGATCGTGACCAGGAGCTTTTTTATGGTTTTGATGGCAAAGAGCCGTCATCATTTCATGGTCTTGAAAAGCAGGCTCCGTTCTGGAGCCAGCATATGGAAGAGAGGAAACTTTTCTCAAGAAGTCCTGCTGATTTGTATCAGAAGTTGGATCATCTGCAGGATAAAAAGTTTGGAACAGCATGTTTAGAGTTTCCTCGGGACTTTTGCATATTTGGGTGCCATCCGTTAAGTGAATAGGAAGACTAGTACTTATTTTGCTATTCACAATTTTGTTCACTTTTCTCCATATTCCATCTTTGGTGGGCGAAGAACAAAAGTCTTTCCAGCTACTTGTTTTGGCTAAGTCGATAGCAAGATAAAGTTCATTTTTTAAGATTTGATAAAAAAAAATTAAAAAAATTCCTACTGCCAGGCATTCGAAATTTTGCGCTTTGACTTGGTGATTTTTTTAGATAAATCTCCAATTCCTCTTGTCCACTAAGGAGGTTTTTTATTTTGGAGGATTTTTTTATAGTCGAAAAAACCCTATCACAAGTTTTGGCAATAATCTTTGAATACATTTATGTAGCATTTTCCAGTTCATTTTGTTCTCATCTTCTGATACAGAAATTTTTTCAGGGGTAAGGGAGACAACTTTGGTTAGTTCTGAAGACACGGTTTTTCTAAATCTCGGCCAGAGTTCAGGATAAATGCGATATTTCCTGGTAGTAGATTTACTTTGTGTCTTGAGTTGGGTGTTAACGGAAAAAGTAATTGCGCTGTGGTCCGATAATGTTGAGATCACGTGTTCCACTTTCCAATTTTTAATTTTATCAACAATCTTAGAGGCACAGATTGTGATGTCCAGAATGCTTTCGATAATTTTTCCTCCACGCACAACTTGAAAAGTAGGAGTCTTGCCACAATTTAATACTGCAAGGGCGTTAGATGCAATAAAATCTGCCAGAAAACCGCCTCCACGGTCTGTTCTAGGACATCCTCAAAGCATGTGCGTAAGCACTGTAACTGTAAAGTTAAAATCGCCCCCTATTATGAAGTCACTTTTGAAATTATTTAGAAAATTCTGTAACACATCAAGGACAGAGTTGACATTAGAACTTGGCTCAATGTAAGCCGAAATAATGTTCAGATGTTTGTCAAACTCGCAGGAAATAGTCACAATGGCAATGTTTCTGTCAGCCAGAATTTCGGAGTTTTGCCAACACAAAAGAGAAGGATTGGTAACAATTATAACCGCCTTATTGGGTTCGTGCTTGGAACTAACGGAACTTTCAATAACTCTGACCCCGGCGTACTGCTTGCATTTTCCATTGCTACCAACATACGGTTCTTGAGCGATTATAATGTCACCATTCTCTTGCTTGAAGTTTCTGATGATTTGGTCCGTGGCAGCCTGGCTTCGTTGAAGGTTACATTGGATGATCTTCAGGAGAGCGCCCTTAACAAAAGTAATCAACCCTTTCTCTGGCCCTTAAGTCCATAAAGGAACGAAGAGGACACAGTTTGCTGGTTGCGAAATGGATGACCAATGAACAATGATGTTTTCATTTTTTCTAACAATGACCCTGCTCTTTGGTGGGACAATCCATAGTCGAATGATTTAAAGTGCAATACACGCATTTTTCCTCACTGCTGCAGTACTTTTGGATATACTCAAAAGATAAACATTTGAAGCATTGAACCAGAGGACTATCGTCCTCTACTACAACTCTCTGGTATCCAATGTTAACTTTATTTGCCCGTGTAAGAGTTTGGCAAGTAGAAGGGCTAACCTCGCATACAATATTAACAAGGAGAGCGTTTCTATTCCTTTTTTATATTTTAATAAAAGATATCCACTGAGAATATTAAGACATTTATTTTGAGCATCCATAGACTCGTTGATATCCTCTTGGGAAACGCCTTTAATGAGACCCTTTAATACAATACGAGGTTTCTTCCTCCTTCCTTCCCCCACAAGCAGGTTAGTAGTGTTACTTTTAATTTCCTTCATCATTTTCTCTCTATCACCTTTGGTGGAGCAGTTGATGACAACTTTTTGGTAACAGTACTCAGTAGAAGAGACTGTCTGCAGAGGGGTCCTATCAGGCGCGACGAAAGTCCCAGAAATCGGGG
>NW_028280458.1:32500-50000 GCF_059751315.1 Micrasema longulum
AAATAATAAAATAAAAGTTTCGCATTTCGGCCGCCAGATGTCGCTTAAATAAATTAAATAAAATTAAATTAAATAGAGTTTCGCCCTTTGGCCGCTAGATGTCACTTATTAAAATTAAATTAAAGTTTCGCGATTCGGCCGCTAGATGTCACTCGATAAATTAAAATTAAATGAAATAAAATATAGTTTCGCACTTTGGCCGCTAGATGTCACTTAATAAAATTAAATAAAATAATTAAGGTTAGGTTAGGTTAGGTTAGGTTAGGTTAGGTTAGGTTAGGTTGGTTTTTCTTATGTTTTTTATCTTTTTTTTCTTATTTTTTATCTTTTTTCTTATGTTTCTTATGTTTTTTATCTTTTTTCTTATGTTTCTTATGTTTTTTATCTTTTTTATCTTTTTTCTTATGTTTTTTATCTTTTTTATCTTTTTTTAATCATTTTTATTTTTATCTTTTTTCCTATTTTTTTATCATTTTTATCTTTTTTTATCTTTTTTTTCTATTTTATAGTGTTATTTTTATCTATTTTCGTTGGGATTTCTTAGATTTAGCCGTTTTTGGCAATTTTCAAAATAAAAACTTCATGTTTCCCAAAAAAACCCGGTAGTGCGTTTCCCGTACCTATCCCCCGTGTTGAAGCGGTTTCGTTGATTTTCCGATATTTTTGTCAACTTTTTTGCCTTGCGTTTTAGCGTGTTTCTTCACATGACATTTTTTGTGCGCCCGGACGCGGCGAGTGCTAGGAATGTCGATTCGGCCCGATCGCACCGCGGGTTTTTGAGATAATTGAGATTTTGTCAAATAGTTAGGTTACGTCCTCGTATCTCGGTCGCCTCGCGCGCTAGCGTGTCTGACGTCATGACCTTTTCCGTGCGCGCGGAAAAATCATGAGGAATGGCCTTTTTTTTGTAAAAATCGGCCCACGCGTTTTCGAGATGTGAGTTTTTATGAACGAAAGTTAGGTTATGTCTTCGTAGCTCGGTCGCCTTGCGCGTTAGCGTGTCCGACGTCATGACCGATTCCGCGCGCACGATTAAATCTAGATGGGGGGAATTTTTTTCGTCAAAATCGGCCGGCGCGTTACGGAGATGCATTACCGCCATCTGGCGGCGAAAGCCGAAACTAAAAAAAAATAAATTAAATAAATATATTTGAATATGAAATAAAATAGAACAACACGAGAGAAAAAATAATAAAATAAAAGTTTCGCATTTCGGCCGCCAGATGTCGCTTAAATAAATTAAATAAAATTAAATTAAATAGAGTTTCGCCCTTTGGCCGCTAGATGTCACTTATTAAAATTAAATTAAAGTTTCGCGATTCGGCCGCTAGATGTCACTCGATAAATTAAAATTAAATGAAATAAAATATTGTTTCGCCCTTTGGCCGCTAGATGTCACTTATTAAAATTAAATTAAAGTTTCGCGATTTGGCCGCTAGATGTCGCTTAAATAAATTAAATAAAATTAAATTAAATAGAGTTTCGCCCTTTGGCCGCTAGATGTCACTTATTAAAATTAAATTAAAGTTTCGCGATTTGGCCGCTAGATGTCACTTATTAAAATTAAATTAAAGTTTCGCGATTTGGCCGCTAGATGTCACTCGATAAATTAAAATTAAATGAAATAAAATATAGTTTCGCACTTTGGCCGCTAGATGTCACTTATTAAAATTAAATAAAATAATTAAATACGGTTTTTTCAGTTTTTCTCGGTCCCCTTGCGTTTTAGCGTGTCTTTTCACTGAGCCTTTATTGTGCGCGCGCACAATGCGATTATCGAAAATGACATTTCGACGAAATCGAATCGGCAGTCTTCGAGATATTCGAGTTTTTCTTTTTCCGAAAAAAGGCGTAGTTAGGTTATGTCGATTATTTCACTCCCCCTCGGGCCGATTTCGTCGAGAGTCGACTCGGGCGCGAGGCCCGAACGGGAGACGCGACGGCGGGAGCGACACGCCGAAAGCCGAAAAATCGACCGAGATACGGCGGTTTTCCCGACGCGGTTTTCCCATCTCGGCCGCCCGCCGTCCGATCGCGTCGAAACTATTTTTAGAGCACTCGCCGGGCCGACCGGAGACGCCGGCCGGAAAAGTTAGAAAATGGTACTTCGTTTATTTTTCGGGATTTTTTTTTGCCCCTCCCCGTTTACGGCCCCGACGGACGGACGATCCCGAGGCGGTCGAAAAGTGACGACCGCACCCGGGCGCCGGTCGTCTTCGTCTTCTTTTTTTATCTTTTCGATCGGTTCGCGTCGATCGGACGCCGGTCGACGTCGGGTCGAAAGACGCGCTCGGAGACGACGACGAGGACGGTCGAGGTCGTTTTCGGATCGGAGGTCGTCTCGACCCCTTTTGACGCATTATAGATTATTTCGCGAGAAAAATCGGCAAAACTGCCGTCGTTTCCGGGCGGTCTTTCGGCTTTCTTTCGGCGGTCTTTCCGCCGGTCCGGCGGCGGTCCGCGCGGAGGCCCGCGGGGTCCGAGCGGGCCGCGACCCCGGCGAGTGGGTCGTTTCGGGCGCGGAAGCGTTTTTTTTCAAAGTCGTCTACCCGAATACGTTGTTCTCGAATCTTCGCGACGGTCGCGTCACCCGCGCGCCCGGACGGGAGCTCGGGCTCGAGACGATAAAAATTTTCAAAACACTTAAAAAAAAAAAAAAAAAAAAAAAAAAGAAACACGAGGATTTCAAAGTGTATGGTAGAGGTTAGGTTAGGTTAGGTTAGGTTAGGTTAGGTTAGGTTAGGTTAGGTTAGGTTAGGTTAGGTTAGGTTAGGTTAGGTTAGGTTAGGTTAGGTTAGGTTAGGTTAGGTTAGGTTAGGTTAGGTTAGGTTAGGTTAGGTTAGGTTAGGTTAGGTTAGGTTAGGTTAGGTTAGGTTAGGTTAGGTTGGTTTTTCTTATGTTTTTTATGTTTTTTATCTTTTTTTATCTTTTTTCTTATGTTTTTTATCTTTTTTCTTATGTTTCTTATGTTTTTTTTTTATCTTTTTTTATCTTTTTTCTTATGTTTTTTATCTTTTTTCTTATGTTTCTTATGTTTTTTTATCTTTTTTTATCTTTTTTCTTATGTTTTTTATCTTTTTTCTTATGTTTCTTATGTTTTTATCTTTTTTCTTATGTTGGTTAGGTTAGGTTAGGTTAGGTTAGGTTAGGTTAGGTTAGGTTGGTTTTTCTTATGTTTTTTATGTTTTTTATCTTTTTTTATCTTTTTTCTTATGTTTTTTATCTTTTTTCTTATGTTTCTTATGTTTTTTTTTTTATCTTTTTTTATCTTTTTTCTTATGTTTTTTATCTTTTTTCTTATGTTTCTTATGTTTTTATCTTTTTTCTTATGTTGGTTAGGTTAGGTTAGGTTAGGTTAGGTTAGGTTAGGTTAGGTTGGTTTTTCTTATGTTTTTTATGTTTTTTATCTTTTTTTATCTTTTTTCTTATGTTTTTTATCTTTTTTCTTATGTTTCTTATGTTTTTTTTTTATCTTTTTTTATCTTTTTTCTTATGTTTTTTATCTTTTTTCTTATGTTTCTTATGTTTTTTTATCTTTTTTTATCTTTTTTCTTATGTTTTTTATCTTTTTTCTTATGTTTCTTATGTTTTTATCTTTTTTCTTATGTTGGTTAGGTTAGGTTAGGTTAGGTTAGGTTAGGTTAGGTTAGGTTGGTTTTTCTTATGTTTTTTATCTTTTTTCTTATGTTTTTTATCTTTTTTCTTATGTTTCTTATGTTTTTTATCTTTTTTCTTATGTTGGTTAGGTTAGGTTAGGTTGGTTTTTCTTATGTTTTTTATCTTTTTTTTCTTATTTTTTATCTTTTTTATCTTTTTTCTTATGTTTCTTATGTTTTTTATCTTTTTTATCTTTTATCTTTTTTATCGTTAGGTTAGGTTAGGTTTTTTTTTTTTCTTATGTTTTTTATCTTTTTTCTTATGTTTCTTATGTTTTTTTATCTTTTTTTATCTTTTTTCTTATGTTTTTTATCTTTTTTCTTATGTTTCTTATGTTTTTATCTTTTTTCTTATGTTGGTTAGGTTAGGTTAGGTTAGGTTAGGTTAGGTTAGGTTAGGTTGGTTTTTCTTATGTTTTTTATCTTTTTTCTTATGTTTTTTATCTTTTTTCTTATGTTTCTTATGTTTTTTATCTTTTTTCTTATGTTGGTTAGGTTAGGTTAGGTTGGTTTTTCTTATGTTTTTTATCTTTTTTTTCTTATTTTTTATCTTTTTTATCTTTTTTCTTATGTTTCTTATGTTTTTTATCTTTTTTATCTTTTATCTTTTTTATCGTTAGGTTAGGTTAGGTTAGGTTAGGTTTTTTATCTTTTTTATCTTTTTTCTTATGTTTCTTATGTTTTTTATCTTTTTTCTTATGTTTCTTATGTTTTTTATCTTTTTTATCTTTTATCTTTTTTATCGTTAGGTTAGGTTAGGTTAGGTTAGGTTTTTTATCTTTTTTATCTTTTTTCTTATGTTTCTTATGTTTTTTATCTTTTTTTATCTTTTTTCTTATGTTTTTTATCTTTTTTCTTATGTTTCTTATGTTTTTATCTTTTTTCTTATGTTGGTTAGGTTAGGTTAGGTTAGGTTAGGTTAGGTTAGGTTGGTTTTTCTTATGTTTTTTATCTTTTTTTTCTTATTTTTTATCTTTTTTATCTTTTTTCTTATGTTTCTTATGTTTTTTATCTTTTTTATCTTTTATCTTTTTTATCGTTAGGTTAGGTTAGGTTAGGTTTGGTTTTTTATCTTTTTTATCTTTTTTCTTATGTTTCTTATGTTTTTTATCTTTTTTCTTATGTTTCTTATGTTTTTTATCTTTTTTATCTTTTATCTTTTTTATCGTTAGGTTAGGTTAGGTTAGGTTAGGTTTTTTATCTTTTTTATCTTTTTTCTTATGTTTCTTATGTTTTTTATCTTTTTTTATCTTTTTTCTTATGTTTTTTATCTTTTTTCTTATGTTTCTTATGTTTTTATCTTTTTTCTTATGTTGGTTAGGTTAGGTTAGGTTAGGTTAGGTTAGGTTAGGTTGGTTTTTCTTATGTTTTTTATCTTTTTTTTCTTATTTTTTATCTTTTTTATCTTTTTTCTTATGTTTCTTATGTTTTTTATCTTTTTTATCTTTTATCTTTTTTATCGTTAGGTTAGGTTAGGTTAGGTTAGGTTTTTTATCTTTTTTATCTTTTTTCTTATGTTTCTTATGTTTTTTATCTTTTTTCTTATGTTTCTTATGTTTTTTATCTTTTTTATCTTTTATCTTTTTTATCGTTAGGTTAGGTTAGGTTAGGTTAGGTTTTTTATCTTTTTTATCTTTTTTCTTATGTTTCTTATGTTTTTTATCTTTTTTTATCTTTTTTCTTATGTTTTTTATCTTTTTTCTTATGTTTCTTATGTTTTTATCTTTTTTCTTATGTTGGTTAGGTTAGGTTAGGTTAGGTTAGGTTAGGTTAGGTTGGTTTTTCTTATGTTTTTTATCTTTTTTCTTATGTTTTTTATCTTTTTTCTTATGTTTCTTATGTTTTTCTTATGTTGGTTAGGTTAGGTTAGGTTAGGTTAGGTTAGGTTAGGTTAGGTTAGGTTAGGTTAGGTTAGGTTAGGTTAGGTTAGGTTAGGTTAGGTTAGGTTAGGTTAGGTTAGGTTAGGTTAGGTTAGGTTAGGTTAGGTTAGGTTAGGTTAGGTTAGGTTAGGTTAGGTTAGGTTAGGTTAGGTTAGGTTAGGTTAGGTTAGGTTAGGTTAGGTTAGGTTAGGTTAGGTTAGGTTAGGTTAGGTTAGGTTAGGTTAGGTTAGGTTAGGTTAGGTTAGGTTAGGTTAGGTTAGGTTAGGTTAGGTTAGGTTAGGTTAGGTTAGGTTAGGTTAGGTTAGGTTAGGTTAGGTTAGGTTGGTTTTTCTTATGTTTTTTATCTTTTTTTTCTTATTTTTTATCTTTTTTATCTTTTTTCTTATGTTTCTTATGTTTTTTATCTTTTTTATCTTTTATCTTTTTTATCGTTAGGTTAGGTTAGGTTAGGTTAGGTTTTTTATCTTTTTTATCTTTTTTCTTATGTTTCTTATGTTTTTTATCTTTTTTCTTATGTTTCTTATGTTTTTTATCTTTTTTATCTTTTATCTTTTTTATCGTTAGGTTAGGTTAGGTTAGGTTAGGTTTTTTATCTTTTTTATCTTTTTTCTTATGTTTCTTATGTTTTTTATCTTTTTTTATCTTTTTTCTTATGTTTTTTATCTTTTTTCTTATGTTTCTTATGTTTTTATCTTTTTTCTTATGTTGGTTAGGTTAGGTTAGGTTAGGTTAGGTTAGGTTAGGTTGGTTTTTCTTATGTTTTTTATCTTTTTTCTTATGTTTTTTATCTTTTTTCTTATGTTTCTTATGTTTTTTATCTTTTTTCTTATGTTGGTTAGGTTAGGTTAGGTTAGGTTAGGTTAGGTTAGGTTAGGTTAGGTTAGGTTAGGTTAGGTTAGGTTAGGTTAGGTTAGGTTAGGTTAGGTTAGGTTAGGTTAGGTTAGGTTAGGTTAGGTTAGGTTAGGTTAGGTTAGGTTAGGTTAGGTTAGGTTAGGTTAGGTTAGGTTAGGTTAGGTTAGGTTAGGTTAGGTTAGGTTAGGTTAGGTTAGGTTAGGTTAGGTTAGGTTAGGTTAGGTTAGGTTAGGTTAGGTTAGGTTAGGTTAGGTTAGGTTAGGTTAGGTTAGGTTAGGTTAGGTTAGGTTAGGTTAGGTTAGGTTAGGTTAGGTTAGGTTAGGTTAGGTTAGGTTAGGTTAGGTTAGGTTAGGTTAGGTTAGGTTAGGTTAGGTTAGGTTAGGTTAGGTTAGGTTAGGTTAGGTTAGGTTAGGTTAGGTTAGGTTAGGTTAGGTTAGGTTAGGTTAGGTTAGGTTAGGTTAGGTTAGGTTAGGTTAGGTTAGGTTAGGTTAGGTTAGGTTAGGTTAGGTTAGGTTAGGTTAGGTTAGGTTAGGTTAGGTTAGGTTAGGTTAGGTTAGGTTAGGTTAGGTTAGGTTAGGTTAGGTTAGGTTAGGTTAGGTTAGGTTAGGTTAGGTTAGGTTAGGTTAGGTTAGGTTAGGTTAGGTTAGGTTAGGTTAGGTTAGGTTAGGTTAGGTTAGGTTAGGTTAGGTTAGGTTAGGTTAGGTTAGGTTAGGTTAGGTTAGGTTAGGTTAGGTTAGGTTAGGTTAGGTTAGGTTAGGTTAGGTTAGGTTAGGTTAGGTTAGGTTAGGTTAGGTTAGGTTAGGTTGGTTTTTCTTATGTTTTTTATGTTTTTTATCTTTTTTTATCTTTTTTCTTATGTTTTTTATCTTTTTTCTTATGTTTCTTATGTTTTTTTTTTATCTTTTTTTATCTTTTTTCTTATGTTTTTTATCTTTTTTCTTATGTTTCTTATGTTTTTTTATCTTTTTTTATCTTTTTTCTTATGTTTTTTATCTTTTTTCTTATGTTTCTTATGTTTTTATCTTTTTTCTTATGTTTCTTATGTTTTTTTTATCTTTTTTTATCTTTTTTCTTATGTTTTTTATCTTTTTTCTTATGTTTCTTATGTTTTTATCTTTTTTCTTATGTTGGTTAGGTTAGGTTAGGTTAGGTTAGGTTAGGTTAGGTTAGGTTGGTTTTTCTTATGTTTTTTATGTTTTTTATCTTTTTTTATCTTTTTTCTTATGTTTTTTATCTTTTTTCTTATGTTTCTTATGTTTTTTTTTTATCTTTTTTTATCTTTTTTCTTATGTTTTTTATCTTTTTTCTTATGTTTCTTATGTTTTTTTATCTTTTTTTATCTTTTTTCTTATGTTTTTTATCTTTTTTCTTATGTTTCTTATGTTTTTATCTTTTTTCTTATGTTTCTTATGTTTTTTTTATCTTTTTTTATCTTTTTTCTTATGTTTTTTATCTTTTTTCTTATGTTTCTTATGTTTTTATCTTTTTTCTTATGTTGGTTAGGTTAGGTTAGGTTAGGTTAGGTTAGGTTAGGTTAGGTTGGTTTTTCTTATGTTTTTTATGTTTTTTATCTTTTTTTATCTTTTTTCTTATGTTTTTTATCTTTTTTCTTATGTTTCTTATGTTTTTTTTTTATCTTTTTTTATCTTTTTTCTTTTGTTTTTTATCTTTTTTCTTATGTTTCTTATGTTTTTATCTTTTTTCTTATGTTGGTTAGGTTAGGTTAGGTTAGGTTAGGTTAGGTTAGGTTAGGTTGGTTTTTCTTATGTTTTTTATCTTTTTTCTTATGTTTTTTATCTTTTTTCTTATGTTTCTTATGTTTTTTATCTTTTTTCTTATGTTGGTTAGGTTAGGTTAGGTTGGTTTTTCTTATGTTTTTTATCTTTTTTTTCTTATTTTTTATCTTTTTTATCTTTTTTCTTATGTTTCTTATGTTTTTTATCTTTTTTATCTTTTATCTTTTTTATCGTTAGGTTAGGTTAGGTTAGGTTAGGTTTTTTATCTTTTTTATCTTTTTTCTTATGTTTCTTATGTTTTTTATCTTTTTTATCTTTTATCTTTTTTATCGTTAGGTTAGGTTAGGTTAGGTTAGGTTTTTTATCTTTTTTATCTTTTTTCTTATGTTTCTTATGTTTTTTATCTTTTTTCTTATGTTTCTTATGTTTTTTATCTTTTTTATCTTTTATCTTTTTTATCGTTAGGTTAGGTTAGGTTAGGTTAGGTTTTTTATCTTTTTTATCTTTTTTCTTATGTTTTTTATCTTTTTTCTTATGTTTCTTATGTTTTTATCTTTTTTCTTATGTTTCTTATGTTTTTTTTATCTTTTTTTATCTTTTTTCTTATGTTTTTTATCTTTTTTCTTATGTTTCTTATGTTTTTATCTTTTTTCTTATGTTGGTTAGGTTAGGTTAGGTTAGGTTAGGTTAGGTTAGGTTAGGTTGGTTTTTCTTATGTTTTTTATGTTTTTTATCTTTTTTTATCTTTTTTCTTATGTTTTTTATCTTTTTTCTTATGTTTCTTATGTTTTTTTTTTATCTTTTTTTATCTTTTTTCTTATGTTTTTTATCTTTTTTCTTATGTTTCTTATGTTTTTTTATCTTTTTTTATCTTTTTTCTTTTGTTTTTTATCTTTTTTCTTATGTTTCTTATGTTTTTATCTTTTTTCTTATGTTGGTTAGGTTAGGTTAGGTTAGGTTAGGTTAGGTTAGGTTAGGTTGGTTTTTCTTATGTTTTTTATCTTTTTTCTTATGTTTTTTATCTTTTTTCTTATGTTTCTTATGTTTTTTATCTTTTTTCTTATGTTGGTTAGGTTAGGTTAGGTTGGTTTTTCTTATGTTTTTTATCTTTTTTTTCTTATTTTTTATCTTTTTTATCTTTTTTCTTATGTTTCTTATGTTTTTTATCTTTTTTATCTTTTATCTTTTTTATCGTTAGGTTAGGTTAGGTTAGGTTAGGTTTTTTATCTTTTTTATCTTTTTTCTTATGTTTCTTATGTTTTTTATCTTTTTTATCTTTTATCTTTTTTATCGTTAGGTTAGGTTAGGTTAGGTTAGGTTTTTTATCTTTTTTATCTTTTTTCTTATGTTTCTTATGTTTTTTATCTTTTTTCTTATGTTTCTTATGTTTTTTATCTTTTTTATCTTTTATCTTTTTTATCGTTAGGTTAGGTTAGGTTAGGTTAGGTTTTTTATCTTTTTTATCTTTTTTCTTATGTTTTTTATCTTTTTTCTTATGTTTCTTATGTTTTTATCTTTTTTCTTATGTATCTTATGTTTTTTTTATCTTTTTTTATCTTTTTTCTTATGTTTTTTATCTTTTTTCTTATGTTTCTTATGTTTTTATCTTTTTTCTTATGTTGGTTAGGTTAGGTTAGGTTAGGTTAGGTTAGGTTAGGTTAGGTTGGTTTTTCTTATGTTTTTTATGTTTTTTATCTTTTTTTATCTTTTTTCTTATGTTTTTTATCTTTTTTCTTATGTTTCTTATGTTTTTTTTTTATCTTTTTTTATCTTTTTTCTTTTGTTTTTTATCTTTTTTCTTATGTTTCTTATGTTTTTATCTTTTTTCTTATGTTGGTTAGGTTAGGTTAGGTTAGGTTAGGTTAGGTTAGGTTAGGTTGGTTTTTCTTATGTTTTTTATCTTTTTTCTTATGTTTTTTATCTTTTTTCTTATGTTTCTTATGTTTTTTATCTTTTTTCTTATGTTGGTTAGGTTAGGTTAGGTTGGTTTTTCTTATGTTTTTTATCTTTTTTTTCTTATTTTTTATCTTTTTTATCTTTTTTCTTATGTTTCTTATGTTTTTTATCTTTTTTATCTTTTATCTTTTTTATCGTTAGGTTAGGTTAGGTTAGGTTAGGTTTTTTATCTTTTTTATCTTTTTTCTTATGTTTCTTATGTTTTTTATCTTTTTTATCTTTTATCTTTTTTATCGTTAGGTTAGGTTAGGTTAGGTTAGGTTTTTTATCTTTTTTATCTTTTTTCTTATGTTTCTTATGTTTTTTATCTTTTTTCTTATGTTTCTTATGTTTTTTATCTTTTTTATCTTTTATCTTTTTTATCGTTAGGTTAGGTTAGGTTAGGTTAGGTTTTTTATCTTTTTTATCTTTTTTCTTATGTTTTTTATCTTTTTTCTTATGTTTCTTATGTTTTTATCTTTTTTCTTATGTTGGTTAGGTTAGGTTAGGTTAGGTTAGGTTAGGTTAGGTTGGTTTTTCTTATGTTTTTTATCTTTTTTCTTATGTTTTTTATCTTTTTTCTTATGTTTCTTATGTTTTTTATCTTTTTTCTTATGTTGGTTAGGTTAGGTTAGGTTGGTTTTTCTTATGTTTTTTATCTTTTTTTTCTTATTTTTTATCTTTTTTATCTTTTATCTTTTTTATCGTTAGGTTAGGTTAGGTTAGGTTAGGTTTTTTATCTTTTTTATCTTTTTTCTTATGTTTCTTATGTTTTTTATCTTTTTTATCTTTTATCTTTTTTATCGTTAGGTTAGGTTAGGTTAGGTTAGGTTAGGTTAGGTTAGGTTAGGTTAGGTTAGGTTAGGTTAGGTTAGGTTAGGTTAGGTTAGGTTAGGTTAGGTTAGGTTAGGTTAGGTTAGGTTAGGTTAGGTTAGGTTAGGTTAGGTTAGGTTAGGTTAGGTTAGGTTAGGTTAGGTTAGGTTAGGTTAGGTTAGGTTAGGTTAGGTTAGGTTAGGTTAGGTTAGGTTAGGTTAGGTTAGGTTAGGTTAGGTTAGGTTAGGTTAGGTTAGGTTAGGTTAGGTTAGGTTAGGTTAGGTTAGGTTAGGTTAGGTTAGGTTAGGTTAGGTTAGGTTAGGTTAGGTTAGGTTAGGTTAGGTTAGGTTAGGTTAGGTTAGGTTAGGTTAGGTTAGGTTAGGTTAGGTTAGGTTAGGTTAGGTTAGGTTAGGTTAGGTTAGGTTAGGTTAGGTTAGGTTAGGTTAGGTTAGGTTAGGTTAGGTTAGGTTAGGTTAGGTTAGGTTAGGTTAGGTTAGGTTAGGTTAGGTTAGGTTAGGTTAGGTTAGGTTAGGTTAGGTTAGGTTAGGTTAGGTTAGGTTAGGTTAGGTTAGGTTAGGTTAGGTTAGGTTAGGTTAGGTTAGGTTAGGTTAGGTTAGGTTAGGTTAGGTTAGGTTAGGTTAGGTTAGGTTAGGTTAGGTTAGGTTAGGTTAGGTTAGGTTAGGTTAGGTTAGGTTAGGTTAGGTTAGGTTAGGTTAGGTTAGGTTAGGTTAGGTTAGGTTAGGTTAGGTTAGGTTAGGTTAGGTTAGGTTAGGTTAGGTTAGGTTAGGTTAGGTTAGGTTAGGTTAGGTTAGGTTAGGTTAGGTTAGGTTAGGTTAGGTTAGGTTAGGTTAGGTTAGGTTAGGTTAGGTTAGGTTAGGTTAGGTTAGGTTAGGTTAGGTTAGGTTAGGTTAGGTTAGGTTAGGTTAGGTTAGGTTAGGTTAGGTTAGGTTAGGTTAGGTTAGGTTAGGTTAGGTTAGGTTAGGTTAGGTTAGGTTAGGTTAGGTTAGGTTAGGTTAGGTTAGGTTAGGTTAGGTTAGGTTAGGTTAGGTTAGGTTAGGTTAGGTTAGGTTAGGTTAGGTTAGGTTAGGTTAGGTTAGGTTAGGTTAGGTTAGGTTAGGTTAGGTTAGGTTAGGTTAGGTTAGGTTAGGTTAGGTTAGGTTAGGTTAGGTTAGGTTAGGTTAGGTTAGGTTAGGTTAGGTTAGGTTAGGTTAGGTTAGGTTAGGTTAGGTTAGGTTAGGTTAGGTTAGGTTAGGTTAGGTTAGGTTAGGTTAGGTTAGGTTAGGTTAGGTTAGGTTAGGTTAGGTTAGGTTAGGTTAGGTTAGGTTAGGTTAGGTTAGGTTAGGTTAGGTTAGGTTAGGTTAGGTTAGGTTAGGTTAGGTTAGGTTAGGTTAGGTTAGGTTAGGTTAGGTTAGGTTAGGTTAGGTTAGGTTGGTTTTTCTTATGTTTTTTATGTTTTTTATCTTTTTTTATCTTTTTTTATCTTTTTTCTTATGTTTTTTATCTTTTTTCTTATGTTTCTTATGTTTTTTTTTTATCTTTTTTTATCTTTTTTCTTATGTTTTTTATCTTTTTTCTTATGTTTCTTATGTTTTTTTATCTTTTTTTATCTTTTTTCTTATGTTTTTTATCTTTTTTCTTATGTTTCTTATGTTTTTATCTTTTTTCTTATGTTGGTTAGGTTAGGTTAGGTTAGGTTAGGTTAGGTTAGGTTAGGTTAGGTTAGGTTAGGTTAGGTTAGGTTAGGTTAGGTTAGGTTAGGTTAGGTTAGGTTAGGTTAGGTTAGGTTAGGTTAGGTTAGGTTAGGTTAGGTTAGGTTAGGTTAGGTTAGGTTAGGTTAGGTTAGGTTAGGTTAGGTTAGGTTAGGTTAGGTTAGGTTAGGTTAGGTTAGGTTAGGTTAGGTTAGGTTAGGTTAGGTTAGGTTAGGTTAGGTTAGGTTAGGTTAGGTTAGGTTAGGTTAGGTTAGGTTAGGTTAGGTTAGGTTAGGTTAGGTTAGGTTAGGTTGGTTTTTCTTATGTTTTTTATGTTTTTTATCTTTTTTTATCTTTTTTCTTATGTTTTTTATCTTTTTTCTTATGTTTCTTATGTTTTTTTTTTTATCTTTTTTTATCTTTTTTCTTATGTTTTTTATCTTTTTTCTTATGTTTCTTATGTTTTTTTATCTTTTTTTATCTTTTTTCTTATGTTTTTTATCTTTTTTCTTATGTTTCTTATGTTTTTATCTTTTTTCTTATGTTGGTTAGGTTAGGTTAGGTTAGGTTAGGTTAGGTTAGGTTAGGTTAGGTTAGGTTAGGTTAGGTTAGGTTAGGTTAGGTTAGGTTAGGTTAGGTTAGGTTAGGTTAGGTTAGGTTAGGTTAGGTTAGGTTAGGTTAGGTTAGGTTAGGTTAGGTTAGGTTAGGTTGGTTTTTCTTATGTTTTTTATGTTTTTTATCTTTTTTTATCTTTTTTCTTATGTTTTTTATCTTTTTTCTTATGTTTCTTATGTTTTTTTTTTTTATCTTTTTTTATCTTTTTTCTTATGTTTTTTATCTTTTTTCTTATGTTTCTTATGTTTTTTTATCTTTTTTTATCTTTTTTCTTATGTTTTTTATCTTTTTTCTTATGTTTCTTATGTTTTTATCTTTTTTCTTATGTTGGTTAGGTTAGGTTAGGTTAGGTTAGGTTAGGTTAGGTTAGGTTGGTTTTTCTTATGTTTTTTATGTTTTTTATCTTTTTTTATCTTTTTTCTTATGTTTTTTATCTTTTTTCTTATGTTTCTTATGTTTTTTTTTATCTTTTTTTATCTTTTTTCTTATGTTTTTTATCTTTTTTCTTATGTTTCTTATGTTTTTTTATCTTTTTTTATCTTTTTTCTTATGTTTTTTATCTTTTTTCTTATGTTTCTTATGTTTTTTATCTTTTTTCTTATGTTGGTTAGGTTAGGTTAGGTTAGGTTAGGTTAGGTTAGGTTAGGTTAGGTTAGGTTAGGTTAGGTTAGGTTAGGTTAGGTTAGGTTAGGTTAGGTTAGGTTAGGTTAGGTTAGGTTAGGTTAGGTTAGGTTAGGTTAGGTTAGGTTAGGTTAGGTTAGGTTAGGTTAGGTTGGTTTTTCTTATGTTTTTTATGTTTTTTATCTTTTTTTATCTTTTTTCTTATGTTTTTTATCTTTTTTCTTATGTTTCTTATGTTTTTTTTTTATCTTTTTTTATCTTTTTTCTTATGTTTTTTATCTTTTTTCTTATGTTTCTTATGTTTTTATCTTTTTTCTTATGTTGGTTAGGTTAGGTTAGGTTAGGTTAGGTTGGTTTTTCTTATGTTTTTTATGTTTTTTATCTTTTTTTATCTTTTTTCTTATGTTTTTTATCTTTTTTCTTATGTTTCTTATGTTTTTTTTTTATCTTTTTTTATCTTTTTTCTTATGTTTTTTATCTTTTTTCTTATGTTTCTTATGTTTTTTTATCTTTTTTTATCTTTTTTCTTATGTTTTTTATCTTTTTTCTTATGTTTCTTATGTTTTTATCTTTTTTCTTATGTTGGTTAGGTTAGGTTAGGTTAGGTTAGGTTGGTTTTTCTTATGTTTTTTATGTTTTTTATCTTTTTTTATCTTTTTTCTTATGTTTTTTATCTTTTTTCTTATGTTTCTTATGTTTTTTTTTATCTTTTTTTATCTTTTTTCTTATGTTTTTTATCTTTTTTCTTATGTTTCTTATGTTTTTTTATCTTTTTTTATCTTTTTTCTTATGTTTTTTATCTTTTTTCTTATGTTTCTTATGTTTTTATCTTTTTTCTTATGTTGGTTAGGTTAGGTTAGGTTAGGTTAGGTTAGGTTAGGTTAGGTTAGGTTAGGTTAGGTTAGGTTAGGTTAGGTTAGGTTAGGTTAGGTTAGGTTAGGTTAGGTTAGGTTAGGTTAGGTTAGGTTAGGTTAGGTTGGTTTTTCTTATGTTTTTTATGTTTTTTATCTTTTTTTATCTTTTTTCTTATGTTTTTTATCTTTTTTCTTATGTTTCTTATGTTTTTTTTTTTATCTTTTTTTATCTTTTTTCTTATGTTTTTTATCTTTTTTCTTATGTTTCTTATGTTTTTTTATCTTTTTTTATCTTTTTTCTTATGTTTTTTATCTTTTTTCTTATGTTTCTTATGTTTTTATCTTTTTTCTTATGTTGGTTAGGTTAGGTTAGGTTAGGTTAGGTTAGGTTAGGTTAGGTTGGTTTTTCTTATGTTTTTTATGTTTTTTATCTTTTTTTATCTTTTTTCTTATGTTTTTTATCTTTTTTCTTATGTTTCTTATGTTTTTTTTTATCTTTTTTTATCTTTTTTCTTATGTTTTTTATCTTTTTTCTTATGTTTCTTATGTTTTTTTATCTTTTTTTATCTTTTTTCTTATGTTTTTTATCTTTTTTCTTATGTTTCTTATGTTTTTTATCTTTTTTCTTATGTTGGTTAGGTTAGGTTAGGTTAGGTTAGGTTAGGTTAGGTTAGGTTAGGTTAGGTTAGGTTAGGTTAGGTTAGGTTAGGTTAGGTTAGGTTAGGTTAGGTTAGGTTAGGTTAGGTTAGGTTAGGTTAGGTTAGGTTAGGTTAGGTTAGGTTAGGTTAGGTTAGGTTAGGTTGGTTTTTCTTATGTTTTTTATGTTTTTTATCTTTTTTTATCTTTTTTCTTATGTTTTTTATCTTTTTTCTTATGTTTCTTATGTTTTTTTTTTATCTTTTTTTATCTTTTTTCTTATGTTTTTTATCTTTTTTCTTATGTTTCTTATGTTTTTTTATCTTTTTTTATCTTTTTTCTTATGTTTTTTTATCTTTTTTCTTATGTTTCTTATGTTTTTATCTTTTTTCTTATGTTGGTTAGGTTAGGTTAGGTTAGGTTAGGTTAGGTTAGGTTAGGTTAGGTTAGGTTAGGTTAGGTTAGGTTAGGTTAGGTTAGGTTAGGTTAGGTTAGGTTAGGTTAGGTTAGGTTGGTTTTTCTTATGTTTTTTATGTTTTTTATCTTTTTTTATCTTTTTTCTTATGTTTTTTATCTTTTTTCTTATGTTTCTTATGTTTTTTTTTTATCTTTTTTTATCTTTTTTCTTATGTTTTTTATCTTTTTTCTTATGTTTCTTATGTTTTTTTATCTTTTTTTATCTTTTTTCTTATGTTTTTTATCTTTTTTCTTATGTTTCTTATGTTTTTATCTTTTTTCTTATGTTGGTTAGGTTAGGTTAGGTTAGGTTAGGTTAGGTTAGGTTAGGTTAGGTTAGGTTAGGTTAGGTTAGGTTAGGTTAGGTTAGGTTAGGTTAGGTTAGGTTAGGTTAGGTTAGGTTAGGTTAGGTTAGGTTAGGTTAGGTTAGGTTAGGTTAGGTTAGGTTAGGTTAGGTTAGGTTAGGTTAGGTTAGGTTAGGTTAGGTTAGGTTAGGTTAGGTTAGGTTAGGTTAGGTTAGGTTAGGTTAGGTTAGGTTAGGTTAGGTTAGGTTAGGTTAGGTTAGGTTAGGTTAGGTTAGGTTAGGTTAGGTTAGGTTAGGTTAGGTTAGGTTAGGTTAGGTTAGGTTAGGTTAGGTTGGTTTTTCTTATGTTTTTTATGTTTTTTATCTTTTTTTATCTTTTTTCTTATGTTTTTTATCTTTTTTCTTATGTTTCTTATGTTTTTTTTTTTATCTTTTTTTATCTTTTTTCTTATGTTTTTTATCTTTTTTCTTATGTTTCTTATGTTTTTTTATCTTTTTTTATCTTTTTTCTTATGTTTTTTATCTTTTTTCTTATGTTTCTTATGTTTTTATCTTTTTTCTTATGTTGGTTAGGTTAGGTTAGGTTAGGTTAGGTTAGGTTAGGTTAGGTTAGGTTAGGTTAGGTTAGGTTAGGTTAGGTTAGGTTAGGTTAGGTTAGGTTAGGTTAGGTTAGGTTAGGTTAGGTTAGGTTAGGTTAGGTTAGGTTAGGTTAGGTTAGGTTAGGTTGGTTTTTCTTATGTTTTTTATGTTTTTTATCTTTTTTTATCTTTTTTCTTATGTTTTTTATCTTTTTTCTTATGTTTCTTATGTTTTTTTTTTTATCTTTTTTTATCTTTTTTCTTATGTTTTTTATCTTTTTTCTTATGTTTCTTATGTTTTTTTATCTTTTTTTATCTTTTTTCTTATGTTTTTTATCTTTTTTCTTATGTTTCTTATGTTTTTATCTTTTTTCTTATGTTGGTTAGGTTAGGTTAGGTTAGGTTAGGTTAGGTTAGGTTAGGTTGGTTTTTCTTATGTTTTTTATGTTTTTTATCTTTTTTTATCTTTTTTCTTATGTTTTTTATCTTTTTTCTTATGTTTCTTATGTTTTTTTTTATCTTTTTTTATCTTTTTTCTTATGTTTTTTATCTTTTTTCTTATGTTTCTTATGTTTTTTTATCTTTTTTTATCTTTTTTCTTATGTTTTTTATCTTTTTTCTTATGTTTCTTATGTTTTTTATCTTTTTTCTTATGTTGGTTAGGTTAGGTTAGGTTAGGTTAGGTTAGGTTAGGTTAGGTTAGGTTAGGTTAGGTTAGGTTAGGTTAGGTTAGGTTAGGTTAGGTTAGGTTAGGTTAGGTTAGGTTAGGTTAGGTTAGGTTAGGTTAGGTTAGGTTAGGTTAGGTTAGGTTAGGTTAGGTTAGGTTGGTTTTTCTTATGTTTTTTATGTTTTTTATCTTTTTTTATCTTTTTTCTT
>NW_028280458.1:55000-67107 GCF_059751315.1 Micrasema longulum
CGATTCGGCCGCTAGATGTCGCTTAAATAAATTAAATTAAATTAAATTAAATAGAGTTTCGCCCTTTGGCCGCTAGATGTCACTTATTAAAATTAAATTAAAGTTTCGCGATTTGGCCGCTAGATGTCACTTATTAAAATTAAATTAAAGTTTCGCGATTTGGCCGCTAGATGTCACTCGATAAATTAAAATTAAATGAAATAAAATATAGTTTCGCACTTTGGCCGCTAGATGTCACTTATTAAAATTAAATAAAATAATTAAATACGGTTTTTTCAGTTTTTCTCGGTCCCCTTGCGTTTTAGCGTGTCTTTTCACTGAGCCTTTATTGTGCGCGCGCACAATGCGATTATCGAAAATGACATTTCGACGAAATCGAATCGGCAGTTTTCGAGATATTCGAGTTTTTCTTTTTCCGAAAAAAGGCGTAGTTAGGTTATGTCGATTATTTCACTCCCCCTCGGGCCGATTTCGTCGAGAGTCGACTCGGGCGCGAGGCCCGAACGGGAGACGCGACGGCGGGAGCGACACGCCGAAAGCCGAAAAATCGACCGAGATACGGCGGTTTTCCCGACGCGGTTTTCCCATCTCGGCCGCCCGCCGTCCGATCGCGTCGAAACTATTTTTAGAGCACTCGCCGGGCCGACCGGAGACGCCGGCCGGAAAAGTTAGAAAATGGTACTTCGTTTATTTTTCGGGATTTTTTTTTGCCCCTCCCCGTTTACGGCCCCGACGGACGGACGATCCCGAGGCGGTCGAAAAGTGACGACCGCACCCGGGCGCCGGTCGTCTTCGTCTTCTTTTTTTATCTTTTCGATCGGTTCGCGTCGATCGGACGCCGGTCGACGTCGGGTCGAAAGACGCGCTCGGAGACGACGACGAGGACGGTCGAGGTCGTTTTCGGATCGGAGGTCGTCTCGACCCCTTTTGACGCATTATAGATTATTTCGCGAGAAAAATCGGCAAAACTGCCGTCGTTTCCGGGCGGTCTTTCGGCTTTCTTTCGGCGGTCTTTCCGCCGGTCCGGCGGCGGTCCGCGCGGAGGCCCGCGGGGTCCGAGCGGGCCGCGACCCCGGCGAGTGGGTCGTTTCGGGCGCGGAAGCGTTTTTTTTCAAAGTCGTCTACCCGAATACGTTGTTCTCGAATCTTCGCGACGGTCGCGTCACCCGCGCGCCCGGACGGGAGCTCGGGCTCGAGACGATAAAAATTTTCAAAACACTTAAAAAAAAAAAAAAAAAAAAAAAAAGAAACACGAGGATTTCAAAGTGTATGGTAGAGGTTAGGTTAGGTTAGGTTAGGTTAGGTTAGGTTAGGTTAGGTTAGGTTAGGTTAGGTTAGGTTAGGTTAGGTTAGGTTAGGTTAGGTTAGGTTAGGTTAGGTTAGGTTAGGTTAGGTTAGGTTGGTTTTTCTTATGTTTTTTATGTTTTTTATCTTTTTTTATCTTTTTTCTTATGTTTTTTATCTTTTTTCTTATGTTTCTTATGTTTTTTTTTTATCTTTTTTTATCTTTTTTCTTATGTTTTTTATCTTTTTTCTTATGTTTCTTATGTTTTTTTATCTTTTTTTATCTTTTTTCTTATGTTTTTTATCTTTTTTCTTATGTTTCTTATGTTTTTATCTTTTTTCTTATGTTGGTTAGGTTAGGTTAGGTTAGGTTAGGTTAGGTTAGGTTAGGTTAGGTTAGGTTAGGTTAGGTTAGGTTAGGTTAGGTTAGGTTAGGTTAGGTTAGGTTAGGTTAGGTTAGGTTAGGTTAGGTTAGGTTAGGTTAGGTTAGGTTAGGTTAGGTTAGGTTAGGTTAGGTTAGGTTAGGTTAGGTTAGGTTAGGTTAGGTTAGGTTAGGTTAGGTTAGGTTAGGTTAGGTTAGGTTAGGTTAGGTTAGGTTAGGTTAGGTTAGGTTAGGTTAGGTTAGGTTAGGTTAGGTTAGGTTAGGTTAGGTTAGGTTAGGTTAGGTTAGGTTAGGTTAGGTTAGGTTAGGTTAGGTTAGGTTGGTTTTTCTTATGTTTTTTATGTTTTTTATCTTTTTTTATCTTTTTTCTTATGTTTTTTATCTTTTTTCTTATGTTTCTTATGTTTTTTTTTTTATCTTTTTTTATCTTTTTTCTTATGTTTTTTATCTTTTTTCTTATGTTTCTTATGTTTTTTTATCTTTTTTTATCTTTTTTCTTATGTTTTTTATCTTTTTTCTTATGTTTCTTATGTTTTTATCTTTTTTCTTATGTTGGTTAGGTTAGGTTAGGTTAGGTTAGGTTAGGTTAGGTTAGGTTAGGTTAGGTTAGGTTAGGTTAGGTTAGGTTAGGTTAGGTTAGGTTAGGTTAGGTTAGGTTAGGTTAGGTTAGGTTAGGTTAGGTTAGGTTAGGTTAGGTTAGGTTAGGTTAGGTTAGGTTGGTTTTTCTTATGTTTTTTATGTTTTTTATCTTTTTTTATCTTTTTTCTTATGTTTTTTATCTTTTTTCTTATGTTTCTTATGTTTTTTTTTTATCTTTTTTTATCTTTTTTCTTATGTTTTTTATCTTTTTTCTTATGTTTCTTATGTTTTTATCTTTTTTCTTATGTTGGTTAGGTTAGGTTAGGTTAGGTTAGGTTAGGTTAGGTTAGGTTGGTTTTTCTTATGTTTTTTATGTTTTTTATCTTTTTTTATCTTTTTTCTTATGTTTTTTATCTTTTTTCTTATGTTTCTTATGTTTTTTTTTATCTTTTTTTATCTTTTTTCTTATGTTTTTTATCTTTTTTCTTATGTTTCTTATGTTTTTTTATCTTTTTTTATCTTTTTTCTTATGTTTTTTATCTTTTTTCTTATGTTTCTTATGTTTTTTATCTTTTTTCTTATGTTGGTTAGGTTAGGTTAGGTTAGGTTAGGTTAGGTTAGGTTAGGTTAGGTTAGGTTAGGTTAGGTTAGGTTAGGTTAGGTTAGGTTAGGTTAGGTTAGGTTAGGTTAGGTTAGGTTAGGTTAGGTTAGGTTAGGTTAGGTTAGGTTAGGTTAGGTTAGGTTAGGTTAGGTTGGTTTTTCTTATGTTTTTTATGTTTTTTATCTTTTTTTATCTTTTTTCTTATGTTTTTTATCTTTTTTCTTATGTTTCTTATGTTTTTTTTTTATCTTTTTTTATCTTTTTTCTTATGTTTTTTATCTTTTTTCTTATGTTTCTTATGTTTTTTTATCTTTTTTTATCTTTTTTCTTATGTTTTTTATCTTTTTTCTTATGTTTCTTATGTTTTTATCTTTTTTCTTATGTTGGTTAGGTTAGGTTAGGTTAGGTTAGGTTAGGTTAGGTTAGGTTGGTTTTTCTTATGTTTTTTATGTTTTTTATCTTTTTTTATCTTTTTTCTTATGTTTTTTATCTTTTTTCTTATGTTTCTTATGTTTTTTTTTTTATCTTTTTTTATCTTTTTTCTTATGTTTTTTATCTTTTTTCTTATGTTTCTTATGTTTTTATCTTTTTTCTTATGTTGGTTAGGTTAGGTTAGGTTAGGTTAGGTTAGGTTAGGTTAGGTTGGTTTTTCTTATGTTTTTTATGTTTTTTATCTTTTTTTATCTTTTTTCTTATGTTTTTTATCTTTTTTCTTATGTTTCTTATGTTTTTTTTTTATCTTTTTTTATCTTTTTTCTTATGTTTTTTATCTTTTTTCTTATGTTTCTTATGTTTTTTTATCTTTTTTTATCTTTTTTCTTATGTTTTTTATCTTTTTTCTTATGTTTCTTATGTTTTTATCTTTTTTCTTATGTTGGTTAGGTTAGGTTAGGTTAGGTTAGGTTAGGTTAGGTTAGGTTGGTTTTTCTTATGTTTTTTATCTTTTTTCTTATGTTTTTTATCTTTTTTCTTATGTTTCTTATGTTTTTTATCTTTTTTCTTATGTTGGTTAGGTTAGGTTAGGTTGGTTTTTCTTATGTTTTTTATCTTTTTTTTCTTATTTTTTATCTTTTTTATCTTTTTTCTTATGTTTCTTATGTTTTTTATCTTTTTTATCTTTTATCTTTTTTATCGTTAGGTTAGGTTAGGTTTTTTTTTTTTCTTATGTTTTTTATCTTTTTTCTTATGTTTCTTATGTTTTTTTATCTTTTTTTATCTTTTTTCTTATGTTTTTTATCTTTTTTCTTATGTTTCTTATGTTTTTATCTTTTTTCTTATGTTGGTTAGGTTAGGTTAGGTTAGGTTAGGTTAGGTTAGGTTAGGTTGGTTTTTCTTATGTTTTTTATCTTTTTTCTTATGTTTTTTATCTTTTTTCTTATGTTTCTTATGTTTTTTATCTTTTTTCTTATGTTGGTTAGGTTAGGTTAGGTTGGTTTTTCTTATGTTTTTTATCTTTTTTTTCTTATTTTTTATCTTTTTTATCTTTTTTCTTATGTTTCTTATGTTTTTTATCTTTTTTATCTTTTATCTTTTTTATCGTTAGGTTAGGTTAGGTTAGGTTAGGTTTTTTATCTTTTTTATCTTTTTTCTTATGTTTCTTATGTTTTTTATCTTTTTTCTTATGTTTCTTATGTTTTTTATCTTTTTTATCTTTTATCTTTTTTATCGTTAGGTTAGGTTAGGTTAGGTTAGGTTTTTTATCTTTTTTATCTTTTTTCTTATGTTTCTTATGTTTTTTATCTTTTTTTATCTTTTTTCTTATGTTTTTTATCTTTTTTCTTATGTTTCTTATGTTTTTATCTTTTTTCTTATGTTGGTTAGGTTAGGTTAGGTTAGGTTAGGTTAGGTTAGGTTGGTTTTTCTTATGTTTTTTATCTTTTTTTTCTTATTTTTTATCTTTTTTATCTTTTTTCTTATGTTTCTTATGTTTTTTATCTTTTTTATCTTTTATCTTTTTTATCGTTAGGTTAGGTTAGGTTAGGTTTGGTTTTTTATCTTTTTTATCTTTTTTCTTATGTTTCTTATGTTTTTTATCTTTTTTCTTATGTTTCTTATGTTTTTTATCTTTTTTATCTTTTATCTTTTTTATCGTTAGGTTAGGTTAGGTTAGGTTAGGTTTTTTATCTTTTTTATCTTTTTTCTTATGTTTCTTATGTTTTTTATCTTTTTTTATCTTTTTTCTTATGTTTTTTATCTTTTTTCTTATGTTTCTTATGTTTTTATCTTTTTTCTTATGTTGGTTAGGTTAGGTTAGGTTAGGTTAGGTTAGGTTAGGTTGGTTTTTCTTATGTTTTTTATCTTTTTTTTCTTATTTTTTATCTTTTTTATCTTTTTTCTTATGTTTCTTATGTTTTTTATCTTTTTTATCTTTTATCTTTTTTATCGTTAGGTTAGGTTAGGTTAGGTTAGGTTTTTTATCTTTTTTATCTTTTTTCTTATGTTTCTTATGTTTTTTATCTTTTTTCTTATGTTTCTTATGTTTTTTATCTTTTTTATCTTTTATCTTTTTTATCGTTAGGTTAGGTTAGGTTAGGTTAGGTTTTTTATCTTTTTTATCTTTTTTCTTATGTTTCTTATGTTTTTTATCTTTTTTTATCTTTTTTCTTATGTTTTTTATCTTTTTTCTTATGTTTCTTATGTTTTTATCTTTTTTCTTATGTTGGTTAGGTTAGGTTAGGTTAGGTTAGGTTAGGTTAGGTTGGTTTTTCTTATGTTTTTTATCTTTTTTCTTATGTTTTTTATCTTTTTTCTTATGTTTCTTATGTTTTTTATCTTTTTTCTTATGTTGGTTAGGTTAGGTTAGGTTAGGTTAGGTTAGGTTAGGTTAGGTTAGGTTAGGTTAGGTTAGGTTAGGTTAGGTTAGGTTAGGTTAGGTTAGGTTAGGTTAGGTTAGGTTAGGTTAGGTTAGGTTAGGTTAGGTTAGGTTAGGTTAGGTTAGGTTAGGTTAGGTTAGGTTAGGTTAGGTTAGGTTAGGTTAGGTTAGGTTAGGTTAGGTTAGGTTAGGTTAGGTTAGGTTAGGTTAGGTTAGGTTAGGTTAGGTTAGGTTAGGTTAGGTTAGGTTAGGTTAGGTTAGGTTAGGTTAGGTTAGGTTAGGTTAGGTTAGGTTAGGTTAGGTTAGGTTAGGTTAGGTTAGGTTGGTTTTTCTTATGTTTTTTATCTTTTTTTTCTTATTTTTTATCTTTTTTATCTTTTTTCTTATGTTTCTTATGTTTTTTATCTTTTTTATCTTTTATCTTTTTTATCGTTAGGTTAGGTTAGGTTAGGTTAGGTTTTTTATCTTTTTTATCTTTTTTCTTATGTTTCTTATGTTTTTTATCTTTTTTCTTATGTTTCTTATGTTTTTTATCTTTTTTATCTTTTATCTTTTTTATCGTTAGGTTAGGTTAGGTTAGGTTAGGTTTTTTATCTTTTTTATCTTTTTTCTTATGTTTCTTATGTTTTTTATCTTTTTTTATCTTTTTTCTTATGTTTTTTATCTTTTTTCTTATGTTTCTTATGTTTTTATCTTTTTTCTTATGTTGGTTAGGTTAGGTTAGGTTAGGTTAGGTTAGGTTAGGTTGGTTTTTCTTATGTTTTTTATCTTTTTTCTTATGTTTTTTATCTTTTTTCTTATGTTTCTTATGTTTTTTATCTTTTTTCTTATGTTGGTTAGGTTAGGTTAGGTTAGGTTAGGTTAGGTTAGGTTAGGTTAGGTTAGGTTAGGTTAGGTTAGGTTAGGTTAGGTTAGGTTAGGTTAGGTTAGGTTAGGTTAGGTTAGGTTAGGTTAGGTTAGGTTAGGTTAGGTTAGGTTAGGTTAGGTTAGGTTAGGTTAGGTTAGGTTAGGTTAGGTTAGGTTAGGTTAGGTTAGGTTAGGTTAGGTTAGGTTAGGTTAGGTTAGGTTAGGTTAGGTTAGGTTAGGTTAGGTTAGGTTAGGTTAGGTTAGGTTAGGTTAGGTTAGGTTAGGTTAGGTTAGGTTAGGTTAGGTTAGGTTAGGTTAGGTTAGGTTAGGTTAGGTTAGGTTAGGTTAGGTTAGGTTAGGTTAGGTTAGGTTAGGTTAGGTTAGGTTAGGTTAGGTTAGGTTAGGTTAGGTTAGGTTAGGTTAGGTTAGGTTAGGTTAGGTTAGGTTAGGTTAGGTTAGGTTAGGTTAGGTTAGGTTAGGTTAGGTTAGGTTAGGTTAGGTTAGGTTAGGTTAGGTTAGGTTAGGTTAGGTTAGGTTAGGTTAGGTTAGGTTAGGTTAGGTTAGGTTAGGTTAGGTTAGGTTAGGTTAGGTTAGGTTAGGTTAGGTTAGGTTAGGTTAGGTTAGGTTAGGTTAGGTTAGGTTAGGTTAGGTTAGGTTAGGTTAGGTTAGGTTAGGTTAGGTTAGGTTAGGTTAGGTTAGGTTAGGTTAGGTTAGGTTAGGTTAGGTTAGGTTAGGTTAGGTTAGGTTAGGTTAGGTTAGGTTAGGTTAGGTTAGGTTAGGTTAGGTTAGGTTAGGTTAGGTTAGGTTAGGTTAGGTTGGTTTTTCTTATGTTTTTTATGTTTTTTATCTTTTTTTATCTTTTTTCTTATGTTTTTTATCTTTTTTCTTATGTTTCTTATGTTTTTTTTTTATCTTTTTTTATCTTTTTTCTTATGTTTTTTATCTTTTTTCTTATGTTTCTTATGTTTTTTTATCTTTTTTTATCTTTTTTCTTATGTTTTTTATCTTTTTTCTTATGTTTCTTATGTTTTTATCTTTTTTCTTATGTTTCTTATGTTTTTTTTATCTTTTTTTATCTTTTTTCTTATGTTTTTTATCTTTTTTCTTATGTTTCTTATGTTTTTATCTTTTTTCTTATGTTGGTTAGGTTAGGTTAGGTTAGGTTAGGTTAGGTTAGGTTAGGTTGGTTTTTCTTATGTTTTTTATGTTTTTTATCTTTTTTTATCTTTTTTCTTATGTTTTTTATCTTTTTTCTTATGTTTCTTATGTTTTTTTTTTATCTTTTTTTATCTTTTTTCTTATGTTTTTTATCTTTTTTCTTATGTTTCTTATGTTTTTTTATCTTTTTTTATCTTTTTTCTTATGTTTTTTATCTTTTTTCTTATGTTTCTTATGTTTTTATCTTTTTTCTTATGTTTCTTATGTTTTTTTTATCTTTTTTTATCTTTTTTCTTATGTTTTTTATCTTTTTTCTTATGTTTCTTATGTTTTTATCTTTTTTCTTATGTTGGTTAGGTTAGGTTAGGTTAGGTTAGGTTAGGTTAGGTTAGGTTGGTTTTTCTTATGTTTTTTATGTTTTTTATCTTTTTTTATCTTTTTTCTTATGTTTTTTATCTTTTTTCTTATGTTTCTTATGTTTTTTTTTTATCTTTTTTTATCTTTTTTCTTTTGTTTTTTATCTTTTTTCTTATGTTTCTTATGTTTTTATCTTTTTTCTTATGTTGGTTAGGTTAGGTTAGGTTAGGTTAGGTTAGGTTAGGTTAGGTTGGTTTTTCTTATGTTTTTTATCTTTTTTCTTATGTTTTTTATCTTTTTTCTTATGTTTCTTATGTTTTTTATCTTTTTTCTTATGTTGGTTAGGTTAGGTTAGGTTGGTTTTTCTTATGTTTTTTATCTTTTTTTTCTTATTTTTTATCTTTTTTATCTTTTTTCTTATGTTTCTTATGTTTTTTATCTTTTTTATCTTTTATCTTTTTTATCGTTAGGTTAGGTTAGGTTAGGTTAGGTTTTTTATCTTTTTTATCTTTTTTCTTATGTTTCTTATGTTTTTTATCTTTTTTATCTTTTATCTTTTTTATCGTTAGGTTAGGTTAGGTTAGGTTAGGTTTTTTATCTTTTTTATCTTTTTTCTTATGTTTCTTATGTTTTTTATCTTTTTTCTTATGTTTCTTATGTTTTTTATCTTTTTTATCTTTTATCTTTTTTATCGTTAGGTTAGGTTAGGTTAGGTTAGGTTTTTTATCTTTTTTATCTTTTTTCTTATGTTTTTTATCTTTTTTCTTATGTTTCTTATGTTTTTATCTTTTTTCTTATGTTTCTTATGTTTTTTTTATCTTTTTTTATCTTTTTTCTTATGTTTTTTATCTTTTTTCTTATGTTTCTTATGTTTTTATCTTTTTTCTTATGTTGGTTAGGTTAGGTTAGGTTAGGTTAGGTTAGGTTAGGTTAGGTTGGTTTTTCTTATGTTTTTTATGTTTTTTATCTTTTTTTATCTTTTTTCTTATGTTTTTTATCTTTTTTCTTATGTTTCTTATGTTTTTTTTTTATCTTTTTTTATCTTTTTTCTTATGTTTTTTATCTTTTTTCTTATGTTTCTTATGTTTTTTTATCTTTTTTTATCTTTTTTCTTTTGTTTTTTATCTTTTTTCTTATGTTTCTTATGTTTTTATCTTTTTTCTTATGTTGGTTAGGTTAGGTTAGGTTAGGTTAGGTTAGGTTAGGTTAGGTTGGTTTTTCTTATGTTTTTTATCTTTTTTCTTATGTTTTTTATCTTTTTTCTTATGTTTCTTATGTTTTTTATCTTTTTTCTTATGTTGGTTAGGTTAGGTTAGGTTGGTTTTTCTTATGTTTTTTATCTTTTTTTTCTTATTTTTTATCTTTTTTATCTTTTTTCTTATGTTTCTTATGTTTTTTATCTTTTTTATCTTTTATCTTTTTTATCGTTAGGTTAGGTTAGGTTAGGTTAGGTTTTTTATCTTTTTTATCTTTTTTCTTATGTTTCTTATGTTTTTTATCTTTTTTATCTTTTATCTTTTTTATCGTTAGGTTAGGTTAGGTTAGGTTAGGTTTTTTATCTTTTTTATCTTTTTTCTTATGTTTCTTATGTTTTTTATCTTTTTTCTTATGTTTCTTATGTTTTTTATCTTTTTTATCTTTTATCTTTTTTATCGTTAGGTTAGGTTAGGTTAGGTTAGGTTTTTTATCTTTTTTATCTTTTTTCTTATGTTTTTTATCTTTTTTCTTATGTTTCTTATGTTTTTATCTTTTTTCTTATGTATCTTATGTTTTTTTTATCTTTTTTTATCTTTTTTCTTATGTTTTTTATCTTTTTTCTTATGTTTCTTATGTTTTTATCTTTTTTCTTATGTTGGTTAGGTTAGGTTAGGTTAGGTTAGGTTAGGTTAGGTTAGGTTGGTTTTTCTTATGTTTTTTATGTTTTTTATCTTTTTTTATCTTTTTTCTTATGTTTTTTATCTTTTTTCTTATGTTTCTTATGTTTTTTTTTTATCTTTTTTTATCTTTTTTCTTTTGTTTTTTATCTTTTTTCTTATGTTTCTTATGTTTTTATCTTTTTTCTTATGTTGGTTAGGTTAGGTTAGGTTAGGTTAGGTTAGGTTAGGTTAGGTTGGTTTTTCTTATGTTTTTTATCTTTTTTCTTATGTTTTTTATCTTTTTTCTTATGTTTCTTATGTTTTTTATCTTTTTTCTTATGTTG
This sequence comes from Micrasema longulum, assembly GCF_059751315.1. Taxonomy (NCBI): domain Eukaryota; kingdom Metazoa; phylum Arthropoda; class Insecta; order Trichoptera; family Brachycentridae; genus Micrasema; species Micrasema longulum. The sequence continues at coordinate 65,220 of NW_028280458.1, forward strand.
GTTAGGTTAGGTTAGGTTGGTTTTTCTTATGTTTTTTATCTTTTTTTTCTTATTTTTTATCTTTTTTATCTTTTTTCTTATGTTTCTTATGTTTTTTATCTTTTTTATCTTTTATCTTTTTTATCGTTAGGTTAGGTTAGGTTAGGTTAGGTTTTTTATCTTTTTTATCTTTTTTCTTATGTTTCTTATGTTTTTTATCTTTTTTATCTTTTATCTTTTTTATCGTTAGGTTAGGTTAGGTTAGGTTAGGTTTTTTATCTTTTTTATCTTTTTTCTTATGTTTCTTATGTTTTTTATCTTTTTTCTTATGTTTCTTATGTTTTTTATCTTTTTTATCTTTTATCTTTTTTATCGTTAGGTTAGGTTAGGTTAGGTTAGGTTTTTTATCTTTTTTATCTTTTTTCTTATGTTTTTTATCTTTTTTCTTATGTTTCTTATGTTTTTATCTTTTTTCTTATGTTGGTTAGGTTAGGTTAGGTTAGGTTAGGTTAGGTTAGGTTGGTTTTTCTTATGTTTTTTATCTTTTTTCTTATGTTTTTTATCTTTTTTCTTATGTTTCTTATGTTTTTTATCTTTTTTCTTATGTTGGTTAGGTTAGGTTAGGTTGGTTTTTCTTATGTTTTTTATCTTTTTTTTCTTATTTTTTATCTTTTTTATCTTTTATCTTTTTTATCGTTAGGTTAGGTTAGGTTAGGTTAGGTTTTTTATCTTTTTTATCTTTTTTCTTATGTTTCTTATGTTTTTTATCTTTTTTATCTTTTATCTTTTTTATCGTTAGGTTAGGTTAGGTTAGGTTAGGTTAGGTTAGGTTAGGTTAGGTTAGGTTAGGTTAGGTTAGGTTAGGTTAGGTTAGGTTAGGTTAGGTTAGGTTAGGTTAGGTTAGGTTAGGTTAGGTTAGGTTAGGTTAGGTTAGGTTAGGTTAGGTTAGGTTAGGTTAGGTTAGGTTAGGTTAGGTTAGGTTAGGTTAGGTTAGGTTAGGTTAGGTTAGGTTAGGTTAGGTTAGGTTAGGTTAGGTTAGGTTAGGTTAGGTTAGGTTAGGTTAGGTTAGGTTAGGTTAGGTTAGGTTAGGTTAGGTTAGGTTAGGTTAGGTTAGGTTAGGTTAGGTTAGGTTAGGTTAGGTTAGGTTAGGTTAGGTTAGGTTAGGTTAGGTTAGGTTAGGTTAGGTTAGGTTAGGTTAGGTTAGGTTAGGTTAGGTTAGGTTAGGTTAGGTTAGGTTAGGTTAGGTTAGGTTAGGTTAGGTTAGGTTAGGTTAGGTTAGGTTAGGTTAGGTTAGGTTAGGTTAGGTTAGGTTAGGTTAGGTTAGGTTAGGTTAGGTTAGGTTAGGTTAGGTTAGGTTAGGTTAGGTTAGGTTAGGTTAGGTTAGGTTAGGTTAGGTTAGGTTAGGTTAGGTTAGGTTAGGTTAGGTTAGGTTAGGTTAGGTTAGGTTAGGTTAGGTTAGGTTAGGTTAGGTTAGGTTAGGTTAGGTTAGGTTAGGTTAGGTTAGGTTAGGTTAGGTTAGGTTAGGTTAGGTTAGGTTAGGTTAGGTTAGGTTAGGTTAGGTTAGGTTAGGTTAGGTTAGGTTAGGTTAGGTTAGGTTAGGTTAGGTTAGGTTAGGTTAGGTTAGGTTAGGTTAGGTTAGGTTAGGTTAGGTTAGGTTAGGTTAGGTTAGGTTAGGTTAGGTTAGGTTAGGTTAGGTTAGGTTAGGTTAGGTTAGGTTAGGTTAGGTTAGGTTAGGTTAGGTTAGGTTAGGTTAGGTTAGGTTAGGTTAGGTTAGGTTAGGTTAGGTTAGGTTAGGTTAGGTTAGGTTAGGTTAGGTTAGGTTAGGTTAGGTTAGGTTAGGTTAGGTTAGGTTAGGTTAGGTTAGGTTAGGTTAGGTTAGGTTAGGTTAGGTTAGGTTAGGTTAGGTTAG
>NW_028280459.1:0-57113 GCF_059751315.1 Micrasema longulum
GTTTTGGAGTTTGTCCAAATTTTTGTAGATAAATTCAAAATATTGTTGTTATATTGATTAAGATAAGAACGTTACTTGCCGGTGAAAGGTTATACCATTGCTTTTCCAGATCGATTTGTGCAGTATCTTAGTTTACATTATAGTAATTGCGAGGAGAAAAATAGCCGGTGAACGCTCGCAACAGACTAAAGTCCGTTCTATTAAGCATATATCAATTGGCCGCAGGTTGAGGGAACATATTTCGAACGCTTATATTTTTTCTAGTTACCTCAATGAAACAAATACACATTTGTGTACATAAATGTCGATTTTACTAAATAGACAGTGGAAGATAACACTGCTAACTTTGCATTGTAATCGCGGCCCAGGTCCCGTGGCCAGTGTTGTGGATCCACGAAACAAAGGTCCGAGGTTCGCACCCCACTCTACCCCAACTTGGTTTTGAAATGGCTACCAAAATTGAAATATTCTAATAAATCAAATGAACGCTAATATATATTATTCAAAATAAAAAACTATAGTGTTTAATAATGGACTGTTTTTTAAATCTTTATTTTGGTTATTAATTACGAAAAGATTAATATTGACAATTTAAAATATAATCCATAAAAAGTTGTCAGAAAAAATATATGCAAAAAAAATAATAATTAAGATAATACGTCATTCTGATTCCTACCATAAACTCTCGTGTCTTTTCTGATAAATTGTAGCCTCGACAAAGAAACACTGAACACATGTAATGTATTTTTAGGCAGCTACTCGTTATTTGGTAAGAAGTAAAACGTTTGTTCATTTATTTAATTTACTTAGGATAATTTATATAGCGCCATTTTTGTGAAAATCCACCTCAAGGGCGCTGTACAATAGACATCGCAACTCGTCTCCCAGCTACGGAGCGCATAGGCGGTTGGGATCCTAGTTCCTTAGTTTGTTAATTTTATAGGAGCTAGATTGTAACACGTCTTGCAGTTACAGAGCACACAAACGTTTAGAAATTTAGCCCCCATTTACAATGTACAAAAAATGACTTCAGAGTTTTGAATTAATATACAGGGTGTTCAGTAAACCCTGTCACATCCGAAACCACGATGATCAGTATGAGCAAGAAGACATAGATAGAAGTTCTTTTTCAACAGGGTATTGTCTGTTTCAATAAATGGTGAGACATCAAATGAATTCAACTTAACATTGACAAAGGTAAGATAATCTCTTTCCCGCGACACAAAAAAACCAGTACAAATTAACACCAAAATAAAAAATACTTCCCTTTCAACGGTTTGTTCAATAAAGGATCTTGGCATTTATTTAGACAATGAACTCTCCTATCGTGAACACATTGATAATATTGTAAACAAATCTCTTAAACTTTTTGGTTTTATCAATGGAATGACGACAAACTTCAAACATAAAAACTCTTTACTGCTCACAAGTTCGATCCCGTCTAAAATAAGCTTTTCCAATTTGATCTCCATTCTACAGGACTCATATTGACCATATCTAGTCTGTCCAACACCGTTTTCTAAGAAAAGTGGCATGGTTGTTCGGATTGCAAAAAGGTAATTATTCCCATTTTGAAATAGATCAATCTCTTAATCTGTCTTTATTGGAGAAACGTAGGACGGAGATGGACCCTATATGCATTTTCAAAATACTTAATGCCATAAGTGATGTCCCGTCTCTGTTGAAATCAATTTCTTTTCATTTACCAACCATGTCACCAGAAGTCAAAATTTGCTATTTATTAAATATTCTAAGAGCAACTTTTGTGTTTATGTCTATATGTGTAAGAGTCAATATTTCACACAGCCTAGAATTCTTTCGAATAGATCTTCCTGCTTTTAGTAGATCTCTTAGCCACTAAAACAGTGTGGAATGAAGATGGATTGGCATGGTTTAGCTCGAAGTCTTATATGTTGATTGTGTTTTTTAATATATTGTATTCCATTATTTGATTGCCCTTGTTTGTCTTTGCCACATAGTTTAATGTTATTTTTGTTCAGTTTCTTGTACACATGTTTCTTCATATATGTAACTGTTTTAATTGGCTAAGGCCGTATATATTTTAAATAAATTTAGTTAAATGAAAACAAAACGGAGATATTAAAATATTTTGTTTATTTATAATATACATTAATAATTAAATTAGCTTAGAAATAAATAACCTTAGCCTAAAATAAATAAATAAAATATATGTTTGTCCTATTATCATTAAAAATTAATTTACTAGAATATCTTTATAATGATTTTTTTTTATTGATTAATATAATTGCATTATTGATACATGTTTTAAATAAAAAATAAATGTTATAGAAAACTGTCTTCATCTCAGGAAAATAATATGTTAATGTCAGATATAATTTATTACATTTTAAATAAAAGTTACATATTAATAAATTTATTATACCTAATTTTTTTTTACGAATGGCCGCATGAAAGTTCTATAAGGGACGCTTTGAATCCAACACTGAATTCACGAAATGTCGATGTAAGTTTCCTAAATAGATTAGGAACACGTTTTTAGGTTCGCGATAAAATTATTTAGATACAATAATAAAGAACTAAATCGGAATTTATTAAATACCGATTTTGTTGTTCTGAATTGGAATTTAGTATCAACATAATTGTTCTGAAATAAAATAATAAATCGATTTCATTGTTACGAATTTAAATTTGATATTTAAATAATTCTGAATTTAAATTGATTAAATATTGATTTAACTGTTCCGATTTGGAATTCAGTATGATTCAATTGATCCGAATAGGAATTATATTTCGATTTAATTGTTCTGATTTGGAATAAAATATCGATTTAATTGGTCTGAATAGGAATTAAATATAGAAATAATTGTTCTGAATTGAAATTAAATATCGATCTAATTATTCTGAATGATTCCTTTACTATTTTACACAGACGGATTAATCATATTCTTCAAATATTACGTATCTAAATTTATAAAGCACAAATAAATCAAGTTTTTACTGATTTTTATAGAAATAGGAAAAGTGACGTCATAAAGCAGTTATTTGAAACGTTATCGTGGCATTTGAAATAACAAAACCAGTTTATCAGTAACATAATTTCGCTTTGATGTATAGCGCATAGGGCACTGCTCCGGTAAACTAACCGTAGTAAATATTTTTTTCTTACATGAAGGCAAGGCGATAAGTCTTACGCTTCAGGTACCAATCCAGGAAGGCACTATGAAATATTTCTATACAAATAAAAATTATACTCATTATCTAAATGTTTTTTTTTGTGTAAAAATAGTATGAAATAGTGTAAGAGTAGTTAAAGCACATTTTTAGTATTAATAAATCATTTTTAGTATAAATTTTCTATAAAACTTACAAATATGCACATTTTAATTTTAAATTATTGATAACGTTATAAACGCCTATTCAAAGATGCATTTTACGCATTTTTTAGTCATTTGAATTATGTGTACCAAATACTTATAAAATTTTATTTTGATAAAAAAAAACACAAAATAAGGTGCCATGGTGAAATGTCGGAACATGTTTTGAAATAATTACTTGCAATATTTTCAAATTTAAATGGAAACGTGACATACAAGAAAGTAGTTAATTAAAAAAAATAATAAGATATTTTAATGTTTGAATAATAAAAAACGTATACTACATTTAACTTAAAAAGTCAAATCATTTTTTTTTTATGAAATTTTTGCATTTTTGGGGTATTGAGTTATCACATGTTCTTATGGTAAAAATTTTTTTGGCTTTTGGGTTTTTACATTTTTTTGTTAATTACGTATTCTTTGGCTGAGTTTTTGAATTTGTCGGCTAATGAATTTCACATTTTCTTTAGTTAATGAGTTTTTACGGTTTATTTTGCTAAGGAGTTTTTATATTTTTTGGCTAATAAGTTTAACATTTTCGTTTGTTAGTGAGTTTTTACATTTTTTGACTAATGAGTTTTACATTTTTTAGATGATGAGTTTTACGTTTTCTTTTAATAATGATTTTTTGGCTACTGAGTTTACATTTTTCTTTCGTTAACGAGTTTTCACATTTTTTGGCTAATACGCTTTTACATTTTTTTGTTAATTAGTTACATTTTCTTTGGCTGAGTTTTAACATTTTTCCACTAATGAGTTTAGCTTTTTTTGGAAGATGAGTTTTACATTTTCTTTTTTTAATGATTTTTTACATTTTTTGGCTAATGAGTTTTACATTTTTTGGAAGATGAGTTTACCGTTTTCTTTTTTACATTTTTTGGCTAATGAGTTATACATTTCTCTTTCGTTAACGAGTTTTTACATTTTTTGGTAAATGCGCTTTTATATTTTTTTGTTGATCAGTTACATTTTCTTTGGCCGAGTTTTTACATTTTTCGGCTAATGAGTCTAAATTTTTATTTTGTAAACGAGTTTTCACATTTTATTTTGTTCATAAGTTATTAGATTTATTTGTTGACGATTTTTTGGCAAATGAGTTTTTACCTTTCGTTTTGCTAATTGAGTTTGTAAAATTACAAAAGTTTTGACTTTATTTTTGAAAATACATTTTGGGTGAGTTTGGAAGTGTTACGAAGTTGATGCCAAATGCAGTGACGTATTTACGCCGCTTTTTCAGTAGCAATGAAAACCAGTACTCACTGCTAAAGTGATTACGACTTTTCAGCTTTAGTTGATTTTCTGTTATTGAGAATATCTTGAATCTCTTGTAGACTCCGCCCCTTCGTCTCCGGGAGTAGGAACTGAAAGAAAATATTTAATTAAAAATAAAGAAAAAATATTTTGAGTATATTCAAATGCTTGTAGACCAGGCTGGATTTCCCTCCCTACGTCTTCAAGATTGAAATTTGTTGCAACAGATAGGAAATTGGAAGTCTAGGTATCAACAGGACTACATGGATGTGGGAAATGTGAATGTTTAAACATATGTAGAATTATAATTTTTCACGGTGTATAAAGTGGTCATTTGAACCAGTCGATGACACGTGAAAAGCCCTGTAAAGCCTAGACTTCCATGTTTCGTTCTCAAAATTGTTTTCCGTCTCTGTTGTAAGTAAAATGAAGAAATCGTATTATTAATATGCATTGCAAATTCGAACAGAGATGGATTTTTTTTTTGAGAAGGTAATACGGAAGTATTACGAGGCTAATCGCTTCGTAAATAACGACACTTTCGTATCTATCTATCTAAATAGCATCTAGAATGACGTAAACAAATTTCGCGTCTCTATGACCTACCGTTAAAATGGTCAAGTTTGTGGATATCATATCGTGGGTATACTGGCAAAAAACGTTAACTTGATAATATGCGGATTTGACTCATGATGCAGTTTTGTAAAGATTTAACGCTCTACAAACTGGCTGTTAAGTAAATAACAGCATCTATCGATACTATTCCTGGCCGATTACCTTTCGTTCCCATCCTTCCTTTGACCCATCCTTATGGTACCTACCTAACATCAAGATAGAAGATATTCAAAATTAGAAGATTCGGATTTAGAACAAAAACCAAACAACATTTTTGACTTCACATAAAATCTAATAAAAAAGTGGTTGGAATCGTCGCGCGTCGTGGAAAACATTGTTATATTTTATAGTTTATTTTGTCATCCAGTGCCAGAAATTGAAGAACTTTCAGATCATATTAAAGGTGGTATCAATTCCATGTTCCTATCCTTTCTCAAATATTTCCCAATCACAAAACTGAATGAATTTCTAATATAAAGTTTATATTTGAAGCACTAACTTTGTGGTTATTCATTATAATAAAATAAATAAAACAACTTTGTTTTTAACCACTAATTTTTATTTTTCACCGACCGGTTTCAAAGCAAACAAGCTTCTTTGTCAAGGTTTACGTAACTATGGTTTAAGTTACGTAAACCTTGACAAAGAAGCTTGTTTGCTTTGAAACCGGTCGGTGAAAAATAAAAATTAGCGGTTAAAAACAAAGTTGTTTTATTTATTTTATTTTATGAATAAATTTCGTTTTTTATTTACAGTCCGCCTTTTCGCTAACACTCGCTAAACACGAAGTCATATAACAAATCATACATTTCTAGTTTTAAAAATAAATTTAAGGTTAAGTCATACAATCGGTATTTTATTCGGGCTAAAAGCTTTGAATAACTTAATAAAAAAAATAAGAAACAAAAAAAATAAAAACTTGTTCTTAAATGAGCACTTAACATCCTACTTTATTTAAATAAGATATAAAAGAGTAAAATTGGAACAAAACTTAAATGCTTGTTTTCTTAAAACAGGTATTTGAGAGTTAAAGCTTTTTGCCAGTACACCAACTAAGGAGCGGACATGGAATGATGATGATTTAATCTCTCTTCAATCCATGCCTCATGTCTGAGGATGGTGATTACGCTTGAATCCAGGCATGGCTCGTCTGTGGACAGTCTCCTTCCATCTGGAACGGTCTTGTGCTCTTCTATAGGCATTCGTCAGTGATGATTCTGATAATTCAGTAACTAGGCCATCCATCTTGTCTGTTGACGTCCACGCGACCTTGTCTTTCGATACTTCCCAGGAGAATAGTTTTCTCCAAACTATCAGTGTTCCCTCTGGAAATATATCCAAAGAACTCAGGATTCTTTTCTCGCACATGGATGTTAGTATTTCTCCCGTGTCCAGTTCCTGGAGTATAGATGCATTCGTACGTCTGGTCAGCCGCGGAATCAGCAGTCACCGACATAACCACATTTCGAATACGGTTTTGAAATTTAACATACTTAAAAAAAAAATACAATTTATATCATTTCGTCATTTGAATTTTAACAAAAAGGTTTCTAGCTTTTTACTAAGCTCTTTATTGTACCATTTTTAATACAATTTAAAAGTTTTAAACAATTATTTTTTTCATACTTACGCACCCTCTCCCTCATTCATTCCCACACGCACATCCTCTCCCTCATTCATTCACGCATACACACACTCACATACACATGAATACAAACGTCACACAAATACAATTACTAAACTTCTTTTCTTATATATTATGTGTCATTATATTTACAGTGGATTTTTTTAATTGGCTTTAGTATTGTTAAGATTTTTCTAATTATTTTGTTTATGTAATAGCTGTAAAAATCCCAAATAAAATAAAATAAAAATAAAATTTCGAAAGCTCCGATTTTTTATTTTCAGATTCCCTCGGTGTCCAACACTCCACACCGTACATGAACACTGAGAAAACCAAGGCCTTCACCAGTCTCTTTTTGGTGTTAATGGTTATACTGCGAATCTTCCAAATCTTCACCAGCCGACCTTTAGCAATACCAATACGTCGCCGTATTTCATCTTCACACCCACCATCATCGCTGATCAGCGATGATTTTACAACACTTTAAAAAATGTTCGACCACAAAGTTAACGCTATAATATAAATTATACTGAAAATACTAGTAATTGTTTTACTTCAAACAGTTTACAATCGAAGGCTTCATTCCTGAAAGACTTCCAATTCGGAAATAGTCACTTTTAAAAAAGAGCGTGCCAAATTTCGTAAACCCCTCGTCTCACCTGGACAAAGAAGAAGGCGATGATGGTAAAGATGCCGAAGATCCAGAAGGCGAAGTGCATCCCGAGGGCCTCCCCAATGGCCCCGAAGTACTTGGTGATGAGGAAGCCGATGACCCAGCAGAAGGTGGTGGCGATGGTGGACACCAGAGACTTGATGCTCGGGTCCAGCAGCTCTCCTATCACGGCCCACGGTAAGGGACCGAACCCTGTAAAATATAGTTAATTTTTCAAATACAATACAATTTTAACAGCTTTTTCAATCGAATAAATATTTATCATACGGGATTACAATGAGACTTATGTTTTTTAAAAAACTTAGCCAATTTAAAAAAATAAATTATACATCGCACTATCAGCGCTAAGATTTTTTTAAATGTTGTATTTCTGAAATAACGCCGCCTGTGACGTCAGAGGTTCTCTTCCCCTTATTTTATGTCAGTTCTGCCCATTGGTTCATTGGCGGCAAGCAAACCGGAAATCTTCCATATCTCTTTTATCATTGGTTGATTCATATGAACTAGTGACGTCGTTCGAAGTAGTTCGTTTTTATTTTTAAAAAATGTATTACTCTTTTCGTTCATTTTCAAGAAACTTTGCCGTACAATTGAACGCCTTAATTTTTACCGCGCGCAAGAAAACATTTATTGAATCCAATTTCCCGTAGAGCTAAAATTCCTTTTTATTTAAAAACAGTGTATTGAAAACCCTTGAACAAAACTCTTGTTGTTCTTATTATTTATTTATTTGGTTTACAAACAATGAAAAATAATATACCTATCCAGAAATATTCAAATAAAAAATACGCCAGTTATTTATGATCAATTACATGTAAACACTAATAAAATACGTATTATATAAAATTAACAGTTTGAATGCTTAAAATTACAATCAAATTATCATAAAAATGAATTAATTAATAAAAATAGGTACTAACCCCCTTTTCTCTTACATTTCATTACATACTTTGAAATATAGTTTTTTCTACGGCCGCGAGAGCGGTTCAGAATACCGTCCCAGGAGACCCTTGTTCTAATATTAGTAGTCATGTAATGACTTTGCCAAAGCCTTTGGTACAGTCGACCGTAATGGCTTATTAAAAAAGCTGTATGAGGTCGGTTGCTTGGCTACAACAGTTTAGAAACTAGAAGGAATGTGTATTTGACAACACATTTTTATCGATTGTTGCGCGGTATGGTCGACAATCCTGAGATTATGATGAGCATTGGTTTGTATGTTCCTGATAATTTTCATATTCCAATAAACATGACCAACCTGCTTATGGTTATGCCTGTTGGAAGGGCTACAGCTATGCTGAACAACATCGCTCAGGATGTTGATCTGTTTCATGTACCCGGATGGGTTTTCCGGAGCAGGATTCTCCTTCGACTTTTACTTCGACAAGTCTCTTTCATGTATTTTTTTATAACATGTATGTCTAGAATTTTAGTTAGTTCAATTGAAATATTTATTCATTCAAACACCTGTTAGGCTTTTACATGTTTTTACATACATATATTTGTATAAATAAAGACAGACATGTATTTTACGAAGAAGTAGAAAAAAATATATAAATGATTTTTAGAAGAAAAAGAAAAATATCAAAAATATCATCTTTACATATTAGTATAAAAGTGGAAAAAACAGAAGTGCATTTTTAAATATGAAGACAGAAATGCATTTTACACAAAGGAAGGAGCAAAAATAAAAAAGAATTGAGAAGAGAAAGAAAAAATAAATGTATAAAAATAAATCATTACATATTATATAAATATGCAGCAACTTACCGATGCAGTAAACGCACATGAAGAGGACCAGGGCGGCGATGGGCAGCCAGGTGATGTACTCCACGGCGGGACTATCGTAGTTATCCAGGATGAAGAACAACCCCAGGAGACCCTGTGATGAAAAACGCAAGCTATTATAAAATGAAGAAAGTCAGGAGATAAGTAATTTATCATTATGAATAAGAGCCAAATCAAAATTGCTTTAATATGAGGACAGTTGATTATGCTCTAGTACAGTCAATTATTCGATATGCAATAGTTGGATGGGGAGGGGCTTTCAACGCTCATTTAGACCCCCAAATGTTGTACAAAAATGGATCAATAAAATAATACTATGTAAACAATTCTTCTTCTCAGCTACCGAACTTTTCAGAGAGTTTAAGGTTTTACGAGTGGATGATATTTACGGAAAGTGTTGTATGCTCCAGGTGCATAAGGAGAGCCTCCCATCGGACCGTATTACGGGAAGATTAAAAAAAGGATGCCTCGCTCTACGGCGAGTAAAAACTACGACGGCCAAACATCACTATACGTAGATAGAAAGGAAGCTTTTATGATAATTTACCACAAAGCCTACGGCAAGAAATAAATTACGAAAAGTTTAAGATATAATTAAACAAAAGCTTCCTTCCGCAGTTAACGTTAACTGTATTTTTATAGTAAAATGTACCAATGTAAATATATATGTAACGTATGTAATGTATTGTATTTATTTATACTTTTACATTGTTTGTATTCTTTTTTTTATACAGAATAATGTTCCCCCACTGGGGTCTCCCGTGCCGAGGGAAACACTTTACAAAATGTGAAACATGCCGAAGATTAGCTACAATAAAAAAACGTAATTAATCCAATTAACCTAATTATCAGTAACATAATAAACAATAAAAAACTAAAATAATCATAAAAAATATGACCAATTTATATAGACCAATAGAACAAATTTCTTGGACCCTTAAGCCCTTGAGGTATTTTGTTACGAAAATGACGCTATATAAGTTATCCATAATAATAATACACACATTTTACCTATTTGGCTTGATCCACTCATCGATCCGTGCGCAACCCACCTCCACTATGCATTTCTTAATAGCAATTTCATATTGTGAGATGTCCTTATGGATAATGGAAGTAGATTGTACACTTTAACCGAGTAGTGGGCCAATCCTCTTTGACCGAAGGTTATATTTATTTTTTTATTTTTTTGCAGCATCAGAGTGGAGTATCTATTATTAGTAGATATATACGCATATTATGTAAATGTACATGAATGCCTGTGTTTATGATTTTTTTTCAAAAGTGTAACATTTTTCCGATTCTTATTTACTTATTATCTACTTATTAGTTTTATTTGTTATGCTTTATTGTTTCTGTTTTTATATTATTTTGTAAACTTGCCAAACACAAGAGCCTGACTTTTTTTTGGACTGGATTATTCCATTCGTTATTTCTATGCTTTTTATGTGCAATACTGTTAGTCTTCGTGTCGGCCTCGTGATGTAATGGTCAGCGCATTTGCCTACCACGAGGTCTCGGGTTCGATTCCCGACATGGTTCATATGAAATATTATTTAAAAGGGTGTTTTTACACTAAAATATTTCATAGTCCCTAGACTGGAACCTGAAGCGTAAGACTGATCACCTCACCTTCATGTAGCAAAAATTATCAAGATACGCTAAGATTGGTGTACCAATGCAGTTCGCTATGCACCATTAGGTGCGGAAAGGGAATGATGATGATGATGTTAGTCTTGCAGATTTTTTTTTTTTTATTTTATTTTTTTTTTTTATTTATTGGGGATATCAACAGTAATACATATAACAAGAATACAACAAATAAAATATACAGAGAATAAAACCAATGACAGATATCCACAGAAATACATTAAATACACGTACAATACATATTAGTGTGTTTGTGTGAGTGTAAGTCAGTGAGAGGGTGGGTGTTATATTGGAATGAGGGTGGACATGTGTGTAAATATTGCACAAGTGTCAAGTGTCGAAAATATAAATATATTTAAAATATTAAGAATTAGATAAAATTTAAAATTAAATAATATATAAAATAAGACTTTATTATTGAAACTAAGTATGAGACAAAAAAGTATGTTTAAAGACGCGCATTTTAAATTGTTACGCGCAGATTATAATGTATTGGATTCAATAGAAAACGCTGAGTTTCTTTTTGGAAGCGTTGCTCTATATTTTTAGTGAAATCATTTAGCACGTGTGTATATCATCGATCAATGGACTATGACTCCCATAAAAGTATGTAAAATGCATGCGTATATAAAGTGATTTATAATTATAATAATGATAACCATGTAGTTAAATTTGCTTTTCACGTAGGCTTTGTACAACTTGGCATTTTTCTTTTTTGAAATAAGGTCTTTAATTTTGTAGAAGAGGTCATAAAATAATGCCATTACTTTGGTTTGTCCGTCTACCAGGCGCGTTTCGTCCATAGATACTGTGGACGCACGCATCCCTTGCATATTTAAAATGATAGGAATTTTACAAAAAAAAAACATTATAAATACGAAATAAAACCTTCAAATATGTATTCCTAAAATTCGCACTGAGAACGTTCGGGTGCACGCGATTCAAACAATATCTATTTCCTATACCAACGTACGTAATGAATATCTAGGTATCTTGTTCTTGATAGTATTTGTTGTATACGCGAGATGCTGCTTGTCTAGTTGCGTCTAGTTCCCATAGCAATTGTTTAAATTTTCGCGCACGCGCTTTAGGTTCATAAGGTTTTAGATTTCTCTTTAGAGACTATTATAAAGTTTAAAGTAGCGCATTATTGACACTTAGCCCAAATTTAAAAACGATTGTCTCGGGTCTTGTTTTAGATGTGTTGATGTTTATATTGTTTATCTCCTTTTTACACCTACGAGAACCGTCCTGGAAGACCATCGATGGCGATCTTTCAGCTTTGTTCGGCGGAACTAAGGGGCGAGGAATTGACGTTGGAGGAGGCGAGAGTGCTGGCTAACGATAAGGTCTCCCGGAAGCGTCTGGTGATGTTCACGTGCTCCACTTAGGAGTGGAAAAAGAATAAGAAAATAAAAAAAATCACAGCTTCACCTCTAGACGCGCCTGTGCTACGTCAATTTATTGATTTTCAACTATTAATTATTATTACTCCAATGGACAACTTATATAGCGTATTAAATAATTCTGAATAAACCTACTAAAATAAGGAACATGATGGTTTTTTGTCAGCACCCTTACTGATAAAAGTCACCGCACGCGCCTGCCGTCTACGTGTTTCTTCTATTTTAATTGTCAGTCCATGATAAATCCTAGGTATATATTTATTTATATGACTTACGTATAGATGGAAGTGAACCATTTTTTTAACCGGTAAGCCAGTAACTAATGACCGGCTGCTAACTGAACCAAATTACGTCAACGCAAAGATTCCTTAATTGACAAGCAAAATAAAATCAAGAAAAGAGAAGTAAAGCGTAGTTGGTGGCATTAAACGTAGGTTGTTCGGCTATAAAAGACAAATATACAATTACGATGTTAACAAATCACACAATTACCAAGGCAAGCGTCATTCCAATAGCCGATACATTAAGAAGTAGTTTCCTTCCAAGTCTGTCTACCACGAAAGGGGTGACAGAACTGGCTAGCACCTGGACAGTTCCAATGATGATAGTAGAAATAGCAGGTTCCAAAGTGGACCCGGCTTTATCGAAGATATTCTCCATATAGAAGAGGACCACGTTGATTCCAGACAGTTGCTGGAATGCCACAAGGCCGCAGGCTAGGTACAGAGCTTTGAAGTTGCCTTTGGATGTCCACAGGTCGCTGAAGGAGGCCTTCTGGGTGTTGTCGTCCTGATTAGATTGAAGGTTGTCGAGTTCCTGCTGCACCCCGTTTCTAGATTTGCCTCGTAGTTTCTGAAGGGCGATAGTAGCATCTTCTTTACGACCTGAAATTTCAAAAACGTTGAACACAATTTTAACGGCAGAAAATTCGTTTTCGGCCATTTTGAGATACATTTTTTTAGCACCATAATAGGACAAGACAGAAGTTCAATAATGCAGCACAGAATATCCAGGCATAACAAATATATAATTATGACTGTATTTTTTCAGAACCCGAAACCTCTGCGCGTGAAGCATTTTATCACTTGGAGAGGAAAAGTAAGGTTTTTATTTTATTTTATTATTTAGTTTTATTTATTTAATGAAACGAACAGTTGTACGAAGTTAAATAATACATACAAAGTAGCAATAAAATTATAAGAAACGCAATGGAAAGTAAAAGTGAAGTAAACTTGTAACTCGTAAACCTTATAATATTCTAATTATGTCACGAAATTAATGTAATAAGATTTAGGAAAAAAAACGAAAAAATCAGCAGATATTATTTAGTGATGTGCTTTCGGCCTCCTACCGGACGCCACGTTCCACGTGACTCCGCCCTCTCTCACGTCACGTGACTGACATAGTAGCGAAATCTATTGAGTAGCGAGTGTCACTACTTTACTGCACTAAATAAACGAGGATTACCTTTTTTGATGAGGTAGATGGGACTGTCTGGCATAAAGAAGAACACCACCATAAATATCACTGCTGGCACTATTGACACTATACTGAGGGTGAGGTAGGACACGTAGGGACCTACGGCGTAGGCCATCAGGAACCCAAATACTATGAACATCTGGACAAAGGATCCCAAGGCACCGCGAACATCATCCTGGAAGGAAAAACTATGTTTCAATCATTCGATGCTGCTGATATTTTGCTAAATTTAACCTAAACCTATGAAAGAAAAAACACCGTAGGAAGACGGCATTTAATGTTAAAAGTATATCAACAATATTTTGAGTTTGTCCGAATTTTTGTAGACAAGGACTGAGATGAAGAACATTTTAGAGAAAGTAATATAGAAGTCTAGGCATCTACAGGGCTTATGACCTTTCAATGGCTGGTTTCACCTGGTCCACGAAGAAGTATAGAAATTGAAAAAAAAAAATTTTTCAGGCGTTGCCTGGTATGTAGGTGAGATTATTAAATTAGATAAATCTCACCCGCCTAAATAAAGGTTTCAGCTCTTTAACTTCACAAACATCAACAGATGGAAGAATTGAAGGAATATAGATGTTAAAATATGGGCAGAATGGTGAATGTTACACAGCGTGTAAAGTGGCCACTTAAACCAGCCAATGACAGGTCATAAGCCCTGTAGATGCCCAGACTTCTATATTACGTTCTCTAAAATGTTCTTCATCTCTGTTGTAATAAAACTTATATTTAAAAAGTAATTTAAATGACATATTTTTAAAAAAATCAGAGAACAGAAAGAATTCACATAAAAAGGATTTAGTAAAAAGTGCTAAAAATATCAATGTTAAATGAAAACAATGAAGAATCAATTTATGTTTTCCTTTAAATTAATTTCATCATCATCATCATTCCCTTTCCGCACCTAATGATGCATAGGGCATTGCATTGGTACACCAACCGCAGCGTATCTTGATCATTTTTGTTACATGAAGGTAAGATGATCGGTCTTACGCTTCAGGTACCAGTCCAGGGACTATGAAATATTCTAGTGTAAAAACACCCTTTTAAATAAATATTTCATATCAACCATGTAGGGTATCGAACCCGAGACCTCTTGCATTACACCACGAGGCCGACAAAATTAATTTAAATTTAAAAAAATACAATCGACTAGATATATCAAAGTTGATTTGGCTAAATGACTTAATCTATGAACATGGGCTCCGATACAATGGGAAATTAATAATTATCTTTAATTTTATCTACAAAGTAAAATTAAGTTTT
This sequence comes from Micrasema longulum, assembly GCF_059751315.1. Lineage (NCBI taxonomy): Eukaryota > Metazoa > Arthropoda > Insecta > Trichoptera > Brachycentridae > Micrasema > Micrasema longulum. The sequence goes on from NW_028280459.1 coordinate 15,109, forward strand.
CTGTGTGAAGAAAAGAATGTGCAAATATTTTTTTTCCGAAACATGTTCAATTACATATTACAAATTAAGGATATTAAAAATTTTGGAAAAATATAAATAATTTTTTACATTAATTTTTATTTTACTTTATGGACAGTCGAAGATAACTATTAACTTCCATTGTAATCGGGGCCATGGTTTCGTCACTTATTTACCTAATGGACAGTCGAAGTGGCCTGTAGATTTTAATTAATTAATTTTAAAAGACTTTTAATTTTAGTACTTAAAATACGCTTGACCAAAACATTTGAATTTGTTATAGTTGTCTTTGTGTTGAAGATCAGTAAGTATTTTCATGATTGTTATTATTATGTATCACTACAATGTTAATTTAACTTTGATTTTTTTTTTGTTAGTTACACACTAGGGTCAATGCAATTACATATGATGTACAAATCCCACGATGAGCTTTCTTTAACCGCCCGAACAGATGGAAATTTGATGGCGCCACGGTGTGGTCTTGCATTGTCATGCAAAAGAAGAACTCTGCCATAACTTTTGCTAGGCGAACTCGCTGAAGAGCTAGCTTAAAGCTTTTTAAAGGTTCTGACGTATTGGACAGAATTTATTGTGCATCCCTGCTCCAAAAAATCAACCATAATCACACCTTCTGCATCCCAGAACACTGTCGTCAGAGCTTTGCTTACCGATCGCACAGTTTTTAATTTTTACGTCCTTTTACCGACAGAAACTTCAGAGGGGAGAGTTTAATTTTGTTCAAATTACTGCGCATTTTTATTTTGGCATTTTTTAAACTATAAACTGGATTGTATTGACAATTTTCTTCCTATTACGTATGCCTTGAAACATGTTTTTCGATTAGTGCATAAACATATTAACACGTAAAAATAGTTTGTATTTGAATGTTCACAAAGAACATTTATTTTTTACATCGTATTTTCATAGCTCTTAAAATATTTTAAAAAAATCTGTAGAACATAAGGGCGTAAATGTTTTAGCCATTATTCTGCAGATCCGGATTCGGCGAGATTGTTTGTAGTAAAAAATTGGGAAGATGTTCATTTTTAAATAAAATGAAATTGATTTTATTCGTGATTTAAACTATTTTCAAATACCTCGGCTATTTCTCCGACATACATGGGAACACACGTGAAGAGTTGTCCCACGGCGAGTCCCCAGATAATCCTGGCCGCGTATATCTGGCCGACCCGCTTTGCCGTGGCGACAAGCACCCAGCCCACTATGAGGGGAATACCGCTGGACAGGATGGTCAGTCTCCTGCCGAATATGTCGGCAGCTGCACCGCTGTACAGAGGACCTGATTATAGAAATTGTATTATAGAAATAAGATTATAGAAATTATATCGAATCGATTAGATTAAGGCTGCAAAAGAGGGCTGTTTGTTGAATTTACAGTTGTCGGTATTTATTTATTTTATTTTTATTAATTTATACACATACATAAATATAACAAAAAAATATATAATAACGTATCTTAAACTCTACAAGGCCAAAAACCCTGTATTGAGTTGGGATCCAACATAATGGAAAGTGGAAGCATGTATACTATTAAATACAGTGTAAATTTGATTAAATAATTGATTGGCACAGGTTGACGTTTATCCTAAGTAAAAATGAAATTGAAATAGCTTATTTCATTCGCATTGTCCAAATTCACACAGTTTAATGATGTTCCTTCTTGTTCTCTAAGGTAAACATGCTTACAGGAAATCGAGTAGAAATTAGTAAGACTTATGGTGCATGGATTAGTGCGTTTGGCTGCCATTTAATATATAAATGAAAACAGGAAAAGTTATTCTACTTCAATGAAATTCAATCAAAATAGGCCTGTAGCGTATAATTACTCTTGGGGTTTACATGTAAAAGGTGGGTTGCTGGAAATAAAATTTCACTATGCTTTGATTTTACATTCAAATGATAACAAAGGTGAAAAAAAATAACATTTCAATACCTATTTTACAATTTCAAGAAATATAAGTACTCTTCCCTGCAACCAATTATTCCAAGGTGGTATTCTGAACGCGCGTGTAGAAAACGCATTTTTAACGCTTATTCATGTATTTACTAAATACGCGGTAAGAGAGCGATCTCTTCGAGCGAACTTTTGGAGCTAAGAGAAACCAATAGTGTCTCAAATATGTTTTTATGAGCCAATATAATTTATTCTTTAAAAAACCTAAAAGATTCAGCTAGATAATGAATAGTGTACTAGAAATTAAATATTGTAGTAATAACAAGACTTGCGCAAAGACACTCATTTTTCATAGCTCCAAAATTGGTCAATGCGTTCCGTCCCAAGGATAATAATACGATACAGATAAATTATTTGAATTCGTTTCAATTGAAGTCATCAAGTTGTTTGCCCAACAAATACTTGAAGATGGACATGTCAAAAGTAGGAATAATCGGCGTGCGTGCATGTGAAGATGTATGAATGTAGAGGAAGCGAGGTCTGTATGCAAAGATAGAGTGATATGGCGTTCTGTCCTCTATGCCTACCCCTACGGAGAAACGGCGTGATGGTTTCTTTGTTTGTTTTGTTTCAATTGAAAAAAAAATATGTTGTTAAAAATGCAGAATAATGCCAATTGAATCGGGTTGTGGTCCTGTGGCTAGTATCTAGTGTGGTTCGAAATGTCACTCTACCTTAAATTGATTCCCATTTTCTAATAGTGAGTTATTTGCAATTCGCTGAAAATGACCCTCAAAATGAAATATTTGGGTAAGTCATAAGAACGCAAATATTTATTTTTCTTTAAAAAATTTAATTAAAACCATTGTTTTTAAATGTACAGCGTGTTCTTTTTATTATTTTTATTTTTTATTAACAAACATTCACGTTTAAATATTTTTTTACACGATAATGCATTTGTAACATTTATTATAAAAGTCGAAAAATAAAATGCATTATTTATGTTTGCCTGTAAATATATATAAGCCTGTATTAAGGATTTTAAACATGTGCACGAAGACTTTTATTTCATTCAATATCTTTTTGCTACGTGGTCATTATGCGCTTTCGTTTTAAGTAATCAGAATAATTTTGCAAGGTGAAAGAAATTCTTTTATTTTTGAAAAAAATCATAATATATCTGATTTACAAATGTAGCCTATAATATACACGTAAATTTGTTTCTTTCATAAAAGCCATAAAAGCGACAAAAAAAAAGAAAACATAATGAGTTTAGGTTTGAAAGATAATTAACAATTCAATAGCTTGCTTGATATAATCCATAATTCTCATTTTTATGGGAGACGAAAGCTTGTAAGTATAACAATTGATTTATTTATATATATGCCCAATAGGCGTTTTTAGGGACATATTTATGCATAGAAAATTATTATAAAGGAAAGTAGAAAGACATAATAGTATATATATATATATATATATTTACATTTTTTTTGCACCACAACAGGCCAGGAGGCCTAATTACAGTGGTGAATTACATCACAGAGCACCCAGGCTTGATAAAAATCACATTTTAAATTTTTGTGTTCTCACCGGGAATCGAACCCGGAACCTTCCGTGCGTGAGTCAAGCGTCTTGACCACTACACCATATGGTAGACTTGGTGGGAGTGGAAGCGGGAGAGACGTGTTTATAATTGAATTTGATTCAGTGATCGTTTGAAAGAAGACAACTTGTTTTCAAAGAAATTAAGACTGGTATGTTTGTTGGTAGACCTAAGAATTCTTGGCATAGGGGAATGAAAACCATAATTAGTTTTATGGTTATCGGTATGAAAGAGTAAGTTTTGTCGGAGGTTTCTAGTTGAGATATTTAATTTTATTGAGTTCAGTAGTTCAGGCGCATCAAAGAGTGAGTTGACAACTTTACATAGGACAAGAAGGTCGGATTTATTTCGACGGTCTTGAAGAGAATATAATATTTAAGCTAGTTTCTAACTCATTATACGTATATTAGTCTCTGGATAAGCCCAACCTCCAGCCTATCTTTCTTAAAAATCGATGTTGAACTGATTCAATGTTTCTTATATGAACATTATAATATGGAGACCAGAAAACAGAGGAATACATAAAAGAGAGTATTTGAAATTACTCACCAACCGCAGCTCCGAGAGCAATAAGAGATCCGATCCACGATTCTTCATCAGACGTAATGACCTCTTCCAATGGTGATGTACTGTTGTCTTTAAGTTTGGGAAGAGTTGGTGATGTCCAACCCATACATAGACCCACTGCAAGGATTCCAAGGTTGGCTGCGAGAGTAAAAATATTTTAATGTATTATTTTTTAGAAAACGAAGAACAAACAATCTATGCATTTGTTTAATAATTTCATTTGTTAGATGGAATATTTTTTTCAGGGCTAAAAAATGACCGTATAAAGTTTTGGCATTGATATAAATTAATGTATTACAACAGAGATGAAGAAAATTTAAGAGAAGATAATATAGAGGTCTAGGCATCTACAGGGCTTATGACCTGTCATTGGCTGGTTTAAGTGGCCAGTTTACACACTGTGTAACATTCACCATTCTGCCCATATTTGAGAACATCTATATTCCTTCAATTCTTTCATCTGTTGATGTTTGTGAAGTTAAAGAGCTGAAACCTTTATTTATGCGGGTGAGATTCATCTAATTGAATTATTTCACCTACATACTAGGCTACGCCTGAAAATTTATTTTTTTCAATTTCTGTACTTCTTCATGGACCAGGTGGATTTATCAACAATATTTTGAGTTTGTCCAAATTTTTGTAGACAGACTGGATTCGACTCCCTGGGGAGCTATATAATATAGAATATTACCTTCTCTTTAATTTTCTTTTTCTCTGTTGTAACATGTTCATGTTAACAGCTCCCCAGGGAGTTGAATCCAGCCCTTGTCTACAAAAAATTGTACAAACTCAAAATATTGTTGATTGATACAAATAGTTCGGACCTCCTGATTCGTCAGTTTCTTATATAATGTTTTCTTACTATTTCGGATGTATTAACTATGTATGATATTATGTATTGTCAAAAAAATGTTTTCTTTTTATGTACGGTCCCAAATGGGTTTTTTTTAATAACTCTTGGGAGTATAATATGAACTGTATTATATTAAAACTACCTGTTGAAGCCTTAAATTATGATTTTCTTAGAAGTGAAATGAGATAACTTGAATTGTCAGACCAAAGAGTTATAGCTGATTTGTTATTCTTATTTAAAATAATAAAATCAATAATTGACAGCCCTGCTTTACTTGAACTAATTCAAATTCGAATACCTGGTAGGTGCACTAGAAGTACAGAATTATTTTATTGTAACAATTCTCGTACCAACTTCGAAATGCATTCACCTATATCCAGAATACAAAGGTATGGAAATAAGTTCGAAAAAATATTTGATATTTTCAATACTAACTCTGTTAATACATTAAAATGTAATCTCACTCGTTATTTTTTAGAAAAGGAACGAATTTATTTAAAAATACATTATTAAATTTAACTTTGTTTTCTTGGATACATATTTTTGTTTATTTCTTTATATATAAATTTTACATTTGTGGATTTATTGCCAAATTCCAACTGATAAAATAAAGGTGTTATTAAGATTATTTAAGCTTTCAAATTGATCCAAAAAACGTATTATTTATAAAGTATTATTGTAGCATTATTTTTATTTTTCATTATTACCAAGCTAAATACTAGCCACTTAATGTTTATATTAAATTATTCTTAATTTTACTTTGTTATATTTATGTTTAAAGCATAAGATTTTCTCACTTTAATTGTTACCTTTTATTTGTCATCTTGGATATTTTATGTTTCTTTTTTACTTTTTTGTAGTTTTAAAAAAATAAAATAATTTTACTTTAACTAATTCGTTTAGTTTTAATTATTCAGTTAAATTATATAGTTATATTTCATATTATATATGACATAATGAATTGTTCACTGCTGTGATTATTTCTGTAAAACTTTTTATTGTAAAAGGTTCCTTGAACCGTTAGTGTAAAAATAAATAAATATGTTTTGTTATTATTATTATTTTTAAACCATGAAAATCAAAAATTAAAACAAAAAGCAGGTATACAAAAAATTATCATGGGTAAAAATTAGAAAACCCTCTTGTTTTTTTTAATTTTTTTCACTGGATGGTTTGTATGCGTGGTTAAGTGTGCAGAAAATTATAAATTTTCTGTGTAAAAAGAAGAATAACTAGTTAAGTGTGTAGTTAGTAGTGAGGTTGGAACACAAAATGAATGTTCAATTACTTGGCTATGCGGTACAATTGGTCAAGACTGTTATTACAGGAAACTGCGCTCTCAGACACACGACATAACACATACATTCTTAATCACTTCTATTCGCTACTCTCCGACATTCTCAAACTCTTTTTTTAAATTTTATTTATTGGGAATATTAACAGTAATACATGTAAAAAAATATAACAAATAAAATATACAGAGAATAAAACCAATGACAGATATCCACAGAAATACATTAAATACTCGTACAATACATGCTAGTGTGTTTGTGTGAGTGTAACTGTGTGAGAGGGTGGGTGAGTAAGTGTTATTTATTTATTTATTTATTTTGTTCATTAACGCCCAGAAGGCATTTACAAAAAATAAAAATAAAATACATGCTAACATACTAAATAATAGACACAGAATATATAGAAAAAATATGTGAAATTAGTTAAAAAGGATATAATAAAAAGTTTTACAAAGTAAAAAGAAAACAATAATAACAAAGGTATGCAAGAAAAAACAGTAAGCATATAAACAAAAAATGCAAAGATAAAGATAAGACGGAATAAATTCTGTAAAACACAGTAAAAGTGTAACGGTGAGCAAGAAAGACAAATTTAAGTTAAATTAATAAACAAGCAAGCATATATAATCGCGAAAAAGGAAGAAATAAAAATATGTATGTATGAAATGCGTATTTGCCAATACTACAATGCAATTTGATATAATAGAAAAAAATAAAAAACAAGTATAAGGTAATAAAAATAAACAAGTGTTTTTTTTTAATTTATGGAATCGAATTTTCAATAATAGTTTGACGAGCAGCTACAAATAAACTTGATATTGTGGACTTATAAGATAATAAAGAATTGGACAAAATGTCTGCAGCAGTTCCATAAGTGTTACCCAACCTATGCAGTCTCGGTATCAATGAATTGGTTTGTTGGTTGGAATAAGTACTGGAGCAATGAAACAATAAAGTACTCCTAGTGTTGACAGCAGGTACTCTAAAACTAATCAATTCAAGTATTTTTGGTATGTCAAAAAGAGAGTTTACAATTTTATACAGTACAATGAGATCATTAATAGTTCTTCTTTCAGAAAGTGTTGTTAGGTTGAGCAGTGTTAATAAATAGTCATAATTCACATTTTATATTTGAATGTTTAATTTGTAGTTTATATATCGTAGAAATTTATGTTGAACGTTTTCTATAATGAAATGAGGGTGGACATGTGTGTAAATATTATTGCACAAGTGTCAAAAATATATAAAATATTAAGAATTAGAGATAAAATAAGATTTTATTATAGAAACTAAGTATAAGTCAAAAAAGTGTGTTTTAAAACGCGCATTTAAAATGTTAATTTGTTACAATCAAACGGATCAATAAGGGGAAAGTTCAAATTATATTCACGAGCTAGGCATATAAGTGGAGAGTTCTGGACATAATTCGTACGAACTGCTGGCACATAAAATAGAGAGCTCGACGTGTGACGGGTGCGGTAGCCAGAGACATTTAATGATAACTCCGACATAAGAGCCGGACTATCAAAGCGTCCACTAAGTATGTCATGAAGGACCCCTATGTCTGATGGCAGCCGGCGATCTTCTAAACTAAGCAAGTGGTGCTTTTTTCAGGAAGACATATAATTGAGATCGGTATTTCTGCATCTCCAGCTAAGATGTCTAAGAAACGTCCATTGAATTTTAACGAACTTTTTTTCATGTGTGACATTAATTTAATTTATATAGTTCACCATTATTTTCATCATTTATGCAACTGTCTATGAAAATAGAGAGCTTTTTGTGCAGCTAGAGAGAATAGAACAGCAAGTACCTATAAGCTAAAGCTTTTGGTTCAGATATAGATAATAGGTCAGATATAATATGTCGCTGCTTAAATTTAAAAGGGCCACAAGTCGAAATTTGACTTTTTGCAATAGAGCTAATCAGAGTTTTTAACATATTTTTTATATTTTTTATAAACTTACTTTTCATATTTATGTTTTTATTAATCTCATTTTTGCAATAAAACGAAATTTCGGGGTTTCTGATTTGTGGCGCTTTTGAATTTAAGCAGCGATGAATAAAATAACATTATACAATTTTGAATGATGACACGATCATCATATATTAAAATGTACCATTAAAGTTTGGCACAACATATTAAAAAAAAATAATAAAGAAGTGATCATTTGAACCAATAAAAAAATATTTTGAATCGTATTATCAGCGCTACGATTTTTTAAAGTTTGTGTTTCTAAAATAACTCCGCGTGTGATGTGAGAGGTTCTTTCCCGGTTATTCTCGATCCAGTTCTCCCCATCCACGGCAAGCAAACCAGAAATCTTCCACAACTCTCATATCATAGGTTGATTCATGTAAACCAGTGACGTCATTCAAAGTAGCTCGTTTTTATTAAAATGTTTTTTATTATTTCTTCGTACCTTTTCAGGAGACTTTGCCGTACAATTTAACGCTCTAACTTTTACTGCGCGCAAGAAAAAAAATATTGTATAATATTGTTATTTCCAGTATGGCTGAATTTCTTTATTGGCTAATTATACAAAAAATAATTCAATCAGATGAATCTCACCCGCATAAATAAAGGTTTCAGCTCTTTAACTTCATAAACATGATGAAATCAGGCGAGAGTGTAAATCTGAGTCAAGTATATTTGATAAGATTAAAAAAGGGTCTCTGAGATGGTTTGGTCACGTAGAACGAATAGACGACGAAAGAATGGTAAAACAAGTATATATGGCGAAAATGAACGGTAACGTGAGACGAGGACGACCAAGGAAGACGTGGCATGATCAGATAAACCAAAATCTTAAGTCTGGTCATGTCAAAATAAGACAGAACCGAAGGGCATGTATAACAAGATATATGAATGTGGAAGAGGCTAGGAATGTATGCCAGGATAGAGGTGTGTGGCGGTCCATTCTCTCTGCCTATCCCTACGGAGAAATGGCGTGATGGTAGTAGTATTAATTTCATAAACATCAATAGATGACAGAATTGAAGGAATATAGATGTTAAAATATGGGCAGAATGGTGAATGTTACATAGTGTGTAAAGTGATTACTTAAACCAGCCAATGACAGGTCATAAGCCCTGTAGAGGCTTAGACTTCAATATTTCCTTCTATAAAATGTTCTTCATCTCTGTTGTAATACGTTAATACCTACATTATTTATATTAATTTGTCTTTTTGTAAGGAAATGTTTATTGACAGGCTAATTACCATTTGGTAAAAACATCCTACCAAAATTTTCACACAAATCAAAATATCAGCGCAATGGTAAAATTTAAGGTTCACTGCTTTCACAGTTGCATACCTATGAATGATAATCTTTCCGTCCGTCTCGTTAAACGTATGACGTTGGGATGTCATTTTACAATACAAATTGCTTTCAAGTATACCGTCTACAAAGTCATGCATGAAAAAACACAATTTTTGCATTCGTAAATTATTCATAAATTCAAAATTATAGAATAAGTTGGACAAAACAATATTTTGTAAAGAACGCCGAAATGAAATATTATCTTAGTGTTAAGTATAAAACCGCATTTATCGATATTATTCCTGGCCGATTAGCTTTCTTTACCACCCTTACCTATCATAATGGTATCTACCTAACATCAAGTTAGAAAATTTATAAAAATAGAACATTTGGATTTGCAAAAAAATAAACAAAATTTTGACATTACATCACATTACATAAGAATTTCTGGAAGCGTCGCGCATCGTTGTATACAATTATTATATTGAATTGTTCAATAATTCATAGTGAAATTTATCACCCAGTGAGACAATATTGAAAACATCCTCACCACACTAAAGGTAGGTCCATACCTCCATACTGTGCTTCTTTCCTTTATTCAAATACTCCTACTTTGTACGAAATTGAATGATATTCGTTTTTACTTTATACAGTCCGCGTGTGGCGAAACATTTGAATTGGACGTGGATAACATTTTTGGTACAAGTTCATTTTACCTACGCAATTTAAAATTCAAAAGACCGGTGGATGAACGCATTCGATCTAGAAATGGAATTTGAAATGTTGATTCTAAATTTTACGTTGCTGTAAGATTTTACCAAGGAAGTCAGAGAAGAAATTGGGTCAAAAGCGTGATTGATCTAGAAATGGTATTTTTAATGTTGATTAGAAATTCCACGACGTTACGACTCACCGTTCAAAAGATCTATTTTATAATAAAATAAATAAATAATACCGAGGAAGTCTGAGAAAAAAATGACGCAAAAAGCACGGTAGCTGTAATAATGGCATTGTACATGTTTATTCTAAATTTTACGTCTCTACGACTATTTTTTTTTTAAGTTTGATTCTGTATCACGAAAGGCCGATAAAAAATGAACGTAGTTACGCAGAAAGCTGCCAGTTCCTAATTTCTAAAAAAATAGATATTTTTATTATCGGGTGCAGTAAGGTCAATTCTATGTTTTGCTAAAAACCACCAGGCTGTATTCATACAAAAACTGTAATAATCACTTTCTGAAAATCGTATTGATCACAAAAATGGCATGACTCAATTAGCAAAAAACACTCACAGCACTAGAAAAATCTTATGGTATAGATGCTGATGGAAAGATTAATGCCTCCGGAAATTTAGTTATCCCAAATAAATTAAAGTGTAAAAATATACAAGTACTTCAATTTTATAAACTCATTGATTTAAAAATACCCGTAAAAAAATATGTTTTAATACAGAATGTTAAATTCAATGTTTTAAATGAGATATCTGGCTGTTTTCTGCAAAATACATATTTTAGGTTGTGCGGTCTGTCAGACCCAAAAAAAACCCAAAATTTCTTTAATTTCTAATTAAGTTATTTAAAAATATATTTTAACAAATTAATTGTGATACTTTACATTTAAATACCCTAATCTAAATATAAAACCATATGTTCAATACATAATGACACAACATGCATCTGAGTTTAAGGCTGGCCGTTTTCTGCAAAATTCACAGCTTAGATTGTGTGGTCAGCCAGACTTAAATCATTAAAACTGGTCAAACATTTAATTCAAATCTTTTTTCCTTAATAAAAAACAATTGAAACAATTGATGAATACATATTTTTTTATTTGTCAAAGTAAAAAAACATTCCTACTATGGTGTAGATTGGATTATTCACTCTTTTCACAAATGTTCTATTATCTCAGTTTCACTTTTATATGGCTGGCTGCTTTCTGCATAACTGCTTTCCATTTTATGCCAAAATAGCACCGTTAACCTATAAAATGACGTAGTAGAAAATATTTAATAGAATTTAATTAAAATAATAATTATTATTATTTATTTTAGATTGACAGTTTACATTACTTTATGTGTTTATTATATTTCGAAAGTACTAGATTTTTATTTTATTTTTCCGTAGAAACTTATAATACTATTAATTATATATACAATATTTTGAGTTTGTCCAAATTTTTTTAGACAAGAACTGGATTCAACTCCCTGGAGAGCTATTTATATTAACATATTCCAACATAGATGAATAACATTTAAGAGAAGGTAATATAGAAGTCTAGGCATCTACAGAGCTTATGATCTGTCAATGGCTGGTTTAAGTGGCCACTTTACACACATTGACAGTTCATAAGCCCTGTAGATGCCTAGACATCTATATTACCTTCTCTTAAATGTTCTTCATCTCTGTTGTAATATGTTAATATAAACAGCTCCCCAGGGAGTTGAATCTAGTTCTTGTCTACAAAAATTTGGACAAACTCAAAATATTGTTGATGAATTACCTGGTCCATGAAGAAGTACAGAAATTGAAAAAATAATATTTCAGGCGTTGCCTAGGATGTAGGTGAAATAATTCAATTAGATGAATCTCACCCGCATAAATAAAGGTTTCAGCTCTTTAACTTCACAAACATCAACATATGAAAGAATTGAAGGAATAGAATACAGATGTTCAAATATAGGCAGAATGGTGAATGTTACACAGTGTGTGCAAAGTGGCCACTTAAACCAGCCATTGACAGGTCATAAGCCCTGTAGATGCCTAGACTTCTATATTACCTTTTCTTAAATGATCTTCATCTCTGTTGTAATATGTTAATTATATATACTATTAACATGACCATTATGTACAAAATTCAAATCAAAATTACAAAATAAAAGTACCCGATTAGTAAAAATTAAGCATTCGTCGAAAGATGCAAGATAAAAAAAACAGTTTTTTAATATTAATTTAATCGCAAGCGGAACAGGATATTTGAGGAGCTTCGTATCAAAATGGGACAATTACCATTTTCATAATTTTTCAACAGAGATGATTTTCTGTTTTGGATATACATGAAACCAATATCAAATATATTTTTATACTTTTATAAAAAAAGTAGACATTCATTTTGTGCCCTTCAAATGTCTAAGGGATGTATTATTTAAATTTAAAAAAAAAGCATTAGAAGCTGTCTTTGTCCGTTTTTAAAGCTCATAGAACTGCAAGTGTCTGTTTTAAAAAAGGATGCCTACTATGGTCAATATTAATAAAATAATGATAAAGGGGGGGGGGGGTTATATTCAGTCTATAGACATACATTTTTACTACATAGTAACACTCTCCTAAACTCTAAAAATGACAAAGACGCTCCTAATTCGGTGGTTGATTTTGAACTGTCAAAAAAAAAACGGCCGCCATGACACTTAAGCGTCCATAATGTATGGAATGTCCACTTTTGATACAAAGACGGTGAGTAATGTCCGTTTTTGATATTAGGTACATATTTCATGCCCAAATTTCTACTTCAAATGCCCATTTTATACGTACCTTTAGTTTTTTGTCGAGAAAATCGTTTTTTCTATCATACCTTTTTGTTTTTTATTTTTACTATTATATCAAATTGCATTGTAGTATTAGCAAATACGCATTTCATGGATACATATTTTTATTTCTTATTTTTTCGTGATAATATATGCTCGCTTGTTTATTAATTTAACTTAAAAATGACTTTCTTGCTTACCGTAACACTTTATTTATTGTTTGCTTTACATAATTTATTTCATAAGCTTATATCTTTGCATTTTTTGTTTATATCCTTACTGTTTTTTCTTGCACACCTTTGTTATTATTGTTTTTTTTTTTTACTTTGTAAAACTTTTTATTATTTCATTTTTAACTAATTTCACATGTTTTTTCTGTATATTCTGTGCTTATTATTTAGTATGTTAGCGTGTATTTCATTTTTATTTTTTGTAAATGCCTTTTGGGCGTTAATGAAAAAAAAAAATAATAAATAAATAACCGATCAAAAATCTATTTAGAAAAAATGGCAATTGTCCGAAGTTGATACTAGGGTCCTCATTTATTAGGAACTGTAAAAAATGTTAAAAATCTCAATTAAATATCAGCGCGGTGATAATTTTGTTTGACCTTTCTATTGTTGAAAGCAATATTCACAATGTCAATGTCAACATACAAGCGCATGAATACAATTTTATTATTATCAAACACAGTAAATGCATAATAGTGCCGGTAATACGATTTATCAACCTGTGTATTTATATATTTAGTGACTCGATTAAAGTAATACTTGAATTAAAACCGTTTCTAGTTGTATAGACATACTGACGAAGAAAATATAAAATAAGACTCATAAAATTTCCTGTGAAAAACGTGTTTTCTCGTTCATAAGTTATTTTAAAAAATCACCATACTTTTTAAAACCGTTTTTAAAACACACATAAATGCAAACTGCATGGAAAAGACCGGTGTTGACCTTGGCTTCCATTCGAAACTTGAGATATTTTCAATACCGAGATTCTTGAGATGCTAGTATCGAAATTTCAAGACCGCAGTACGATTCTAAACGTTCTCTAGGGGGTAGAGAACGCATTGCTAGCACGTAATTTACGTACTGATAAAAAAAAATAACGATGACACTATCATATTATCTTCAATAGCTCTTCTATATAGTCTCGGAAAGAAGTTATAAATTAAATAAGATAAATTTATTTTAACAGAGTGGGAAAACATTACTGAGAAGGGAATATGGACGTCTAGGCATTTACAGGGCTTATGACCTATCATTGGCTAGTTTAAGAGGCCACTTTACACACTGTGTAACATCAGGCGTTGCCTAGTAGGGTATTTGGTTCAACCGGATAAATCTTACCTACATAATAAAGGTTTCAGCTCCTTTACTTCACAAAAGTCAACAGATGGAAGATTTGAGGAAATGTGTATGTTTAAACATGGGCAGAATGGTGCATGGTACACAGCGTGTAAAGTGACCTCTTACACCAGCCAATGACATGTCATAAGCCCAGTAAATGCCTAGACGTCCATATTCCCTTCTCAATAATGGTTTGCCTCTCTGTTGAAATAAATTGAAATATGAATAACTCCCTAGGGAGGAAATCCACCCAGTCTGTAAGCATTTGAACATACTCAAACATTGTTAAAAAATATTTATTTATTTATTTTTAATTTAAAACTTCTGCAAGGGTGGTATTCTGAATCTTCTCTATCCCTTAGAGAGTGAATAATTTGGGGATTTTAATTTTTTGCATGCGTTTACACTTTCGTTCACATCTGGCCATATTGATAACTAAACGTCAAATAAATATAAATATGTGAAATCAAACATGATGATTTTAATTTAAAACATTATTGCGACCTTAAACATTACATAAAACACTTATTTAGGTTGAATTGACCAAACCGTATTCGTTTTTACGTTTTTTTAACAGTTTTTTTTATGTCATTTGACTTTTAATCATTAGTGTAGTCATTAAATGAAGCAAATTGTCGTCGCATTAAAAAAATAAAAATCTCCAAATTAATAACTTTTTAGGGCTAGAGAAGGTTTATAATAGCACCCCAGGGTTCGATTCTAATAGAAAGTTAAAATTTATCAAATTTTTATCTACAAAGTAAAATGAAGTTTTCAGTATATGTTTAGATTATTTTTCTTAACATGTAAAATTACCGGTTACAGACAAATATTTTTAGAAATTTTATACAAATATACATGTTTTCGCACATATATATCGATGTTAGTTTATACGGTCTCAATATTTTTATTTTATTTTATTTTATTTTATTTATTTTCTTTTATTTAGGAAACGTACAGTTACAAAGTTTTATATTTTACATAGTTAGACTTAAATCTAATGGACCAGCGAAGTTTCCATGTAATAAAGTAATTATTTGTAAGGTTATTAATTAAAGTACAAAAAAGAGAAGGAAAAAAAAACATAAAAAGAAGGTGTTTAAAAATTAAAATTAAAGTAAAAAAATGAAGAAAATTTGTAAAAGTAATTAAAAGTTAAGAATTAAAATAAAGAATGAAAAACTCGATATGTAACGATGACGACAGCGTTTGTAATCGCTGCCCTGTAGATGGAAATATAATATTTGCTTTCCGAAACTACACAGTAGTGCTTCAAAATGAATTCAGGTGGTCTTTAAACAAAGTGTATTATTGAGTATATTTAGACTGTTATTGTTAATACGGTTTATTTATTACTTTCGAGTTTCTTCCTGTCATTTATATGCAAGGTGTCATCGAGGTAAAACAAAATACGGCAAGGGTGTCGAGGGTACTCGAGTCAAATATGGCCAGGCTCATGGGACGTGTCCGTACAATGTAATCTTATAATATTCAAATGTAAAATACATCAATATGCGAGTCATATAAAAATCCTAATGTTTTTGACATTGATAATATCTGTGCCTAAGGCAGACGGATGCAAATCCAGAATTTGATAAAATGTCAGTTCGATTTTCGTATCCACTTTATAATCATACCCATTGATTTTGAAGGAATGTAAGTCTTATAATTAAGATACTGAATATACAAATAAATGTTATAAATTATTAGAAATAACTAAAAAAAAGTAGATTCTTTAGGCTTGTGTTCAACACTTGACGTTTGGATTTGCATCCGTCTGCCTCTGAGGTACAGATATATTCTTTTAACATATTTATTTATAAACGGCATTTCTGCCATTTACATATATGTGGTTTAAAGAGTGCTTAAAAATAAAAATATAAAAAGATCGAGTTTGATATATCAATATACTTGTACCATACATATTATAAATAACTTAAAATACATACATATTTTAAAGTAATTATAAAATCATAAAATACACTAATCAATCAAATTATAACTATTCTAACCCAATCTCCTGAAGTTGATTTGCTCTTTTTGATAAAAATATGTTGGTCACTTTGTTTTTTATTTAGGTAGAGATAAATTAAATATATCAAAATATATTTTAATAGTCCTTAATGAATAAAGAGTGGCTTTTAAAATACGCAAAACGTAAAATGGAATATTTGAACAAATTGTCAAAAATGCATAAGTAATTCGCACGTGGGGAATAACAGTGGCACAACTCAAAAAACGCCCTTTTTTAGGGGAGCAGTTACACATACACCGCGCTATTAGTAAACTAACATTCATGTGCAAAATAGAAGGTACAACTATACTTTAAGTTCTCTCACTTGTCCTATCTAGATTTAAATGTTTAGAATATAAGACTCTAGGGCCCCGATTTCAATGGGAAGTCAACAGAGTTATCTTCGTATGTTTATAAAGAAAAGCCGATATTTGTGTACGAAAATGAGTAGACACATTTTTCAGGACCAGGCCGTGAAACTTCAGAGAAACATTCCTCATGGTAAGCTTTAAAAAATCCTAATAAAGATTATCCAAAAAGTCATTGAAAAAAATATAAATAAATAGTAATCTCAAAATGTAGTAAAATTTTTTTTTGTAAAAAAATTGACATTTTTGAGTTACGTATGCGTCCTGAATGTATTATTATATCCGCACAATCAACGGCATAGTGAGAAAGTTCAGCCCTACGGGAAATTGGATACAATAAATGTGTTCTTACGGGCGGTAAAAATTAGGGCATTAAATTGTACGGCGAAGTTTCTTGAAAATGAATGACAAAAATAATAAAAGTGATCTTTATAAAAACTACTTTGAATGACGTCACTAATTCTTCCGAATCAATTGATGATAGATTTCCGGTTAACGGGAAGCCAATTCACCAATCAGCAGAACTCACCGAAGAGAACTTGTGATATCACATGCGAGGAAATTTCGAAATTACAAAACTTGAAAAAACAGCGCTGATAATACGATACATAAAAAGATACATTAAAAAAAATTGGGTTAGTTTGATAAGTATACAAATAAAAAAACACTTATTTCCTCATTTACTTTAATGCATATTATTTAAATGAGTTATTTTAGTTAAATTTCCTAAGACTTGACACATTTTCACACGCAATCCGAAATACACAAATCTAGTTTCACGATTGGATAATTGCAAATATAAATAACGGCACATTTAGTTTAAACATCCAAAAACAGAGTTGAATTATGTAAATCCAGACTACTTTGAATTATTAAAGTGACTTCATCAACAGGAAGTTTCCTTAACTATACTAGTTTTTCTTTGTTTTAAATTCAACAATGTCCGCCAGAAACGAGTATTAAAACGTTTTTAGACCAAAACGTGCAAATTGGTTTAATGTTGGTATAAATTAAGCTAATATATGTAAGATGTCTCAAAAGAGACATCAATTATTAGAGAAAGGGATATACTCGTAAACAAATATGATTTAACATATTACAACAGAGATGAAAAACATTTTAGAGAAGCTGATATAAAAGTCAAGGCATCTCTGTTGTAATATGTCAATATTAACAGATGCCCAGGCAGTGGAATCCAGTCCTTGTATACAAAAATTTTGACAAACTCAAAATATTGTTGATAAATCCACCTGGTCCATGAAGAAGTATAGACATTGAAAAATTAAGATTTTCAGGCGTTGCCTAGTATGTAGGTGAAATAATTCAATTAGATGAATTTGACCCGCATAAACAAAGGTTTCAGCTCTTTAACTTCACAATCATTAAAATATGAAAGAATTCAAGGAATAAAGATGTTCAAATATGGGCGGAATAGTGAATATTACTATGTGTAAAGTGGCCAGGTAAAGTGACGGGTCATGAGCCTTGTAGATGCCTAGACTTCTATATTACCTTCTCTAAAATTATTTTTTTCTTTGTTCTTATATGTTAATATTAACAGCTCCCCTCGGAGTTGAATCCAGTCCTTGTCTACAAAAATTTGGACAAACTCAAAATAATGTTAATCTAAGATTTAAATGATCATTATACATACTGTGTAAAACTCATCACACTCGTATGTTTGAATATCCACATCTCTGTAAATTTTAAAAACAATGTATAACTGTACATACTGAAATAGTTAGGTGATGTGGTCCCGTGATAGTTCAAACGAGGTTCGCTCTTTGCTCTACTACAACTTGATTTCCATTTTCTATCTCGCTATTTGACAATAGCTAGTTGGAGATTCGTTTTAGTATTTAAAAAAATGTTTCAAAAGTATAAACAATAGATATTGATTTATGATTTGTGAATAACCTTAATTTTAAAATGTAATAAATTTATATTTTGTTTGTATAATTTTATACTTATTTAATTTTATAATATTTTACAGTCTCTGGACTGGTAGTTGAAGCGTAAGACTGATCATCTTACCTTCATGTAACAAAAAATAAATGATCGATATGCACTGCGATTAGTGTACCAATGCAGTGCCCTATGCACCATTAGGTGCGATAATGATGATGTAACCAGTTTTCTTTTTAAAACATCAAAACCATAATCAATATGTCAGTATTTTGTATTTGTCAAAATGTTCGAATGTTACACAGTATGTAAAGTGGCCACTTAAACCAGCCAATGACAGGTCATAAGCCCTGTAAATGCCTAGAATTTCATATTCCCTTCTCTAATATGATCCGATTATTGTAATGGTATCTATGCAGGTCTACCAATGAACAAAATGACTCGCCTACAATCCGTATTGAATGCGGCAGCGAGACTTATTTTTGGAATCTCTAAGTTCAGTCATATCACTCCACTACTTCGGGAACTACACTGGCTACGTTTTCCACAGAGGGTCGAATACAAACTTTGTTGGCTTATGTATAAGTCACTGCACAACTTTGCTCTGGAATATCTAAGGGAATTATGCATTCCAGATGAACTAGCTGACAGGCGTCTCACGCTTAGATCAGCTACGTCTACGGCGAGAAGAAAAGTTATTATACCTCTACGCAAACAGCGCACTAAATTTAGTGAATGTACATTTGCGGTCGCAGGCCCTATGGCATGGAATGCTCTCCCAGCAGAGGTGCGAGGCTGTGAAAGTGAAGTGATGTTTCGGAAAAAACTTAAAACCCACTTGTACTCTAAATCATTTGAATACATCCGTAGCATGTGACAACAAAATAAATTGTTTTAATTAAATTACAATTAAATTAAATTTATTTAACAAAAGAATCACTATGTAAAGCGCCTTTGAGGTATTATATTACGAAAATGGCGCTATATAAGTTATCCATAATAATAATAATAATGATCTCCATCCCTGTTGTAATTTGTTAATCTTAATGACTCCCTAGGAGGTGAAATCTAGTCTTTTGTCTACAAAAATTTAGACCAACTCAAAGTCTTGTAATAAAACCAACTGGTCCAAGAAGAAGTTCAAAAATTGGAAAATTGTTTTCAGGGGTTGCCTTGTATGTGAAATAATTCGATCAGATTAATCTTTTTACAACAATAAAGGTTTCAGCTCTTTAACTTCACTAAAATGAAAAGGTGGAAAAATTTAAGAAATATGGATGTTCAAACATAGGCGAGTTGCTGAATGTAACACGGTGTGTACAATGGCCACCTTATTCAGCCAACGACAGGTCATAAGCCCTGTAAATGCCTAGACTTCCATATTCTCTTTTCTATAATATTCTACATCCCTGTTGTAATTTGTTAATCATAATCTTTATGTTTTTTCTTTAACATACATATATACAATATTTTGCTTGTTCACTTTTATTGTACATTAATAATTAAAAGTAATGTCTGAATATCCGAAGATAATAGTTGATATTTTACATTTTTCAATGTAAAAAATAATATTTAAATACGCGTATATTTTTTTGATATCAAGACTCTTAATGACAACAGATGGCAACAAAATGACAATGCAATTTTTTTTTAATAAATTACTTTTGTGAATGTCATGTCAAAATATTTTTACTAATTTCGTTCACACGCAATAGTAAATACTTAACGATTCTAAAATACAAAATACTACTAGGCACAAGTTTACTTTTTATTCATTTATTTTTATTGTATCTGTTGTTATTCGAAATGCACTTAATTTATTGTAGGTAAACAAATAATTAGACTTTTTTCCCGCTTGAATCTGACAGTTTGTTATTTTTAATAGGGATTTGGCCACTTGCCATACTCGGACACTGGGAATCCTTAGCTTAGAATATTTTCGGACAATAATAGAAAAACGACATAACTCTCAGAAGTAAAATGTAATGGCAATCTTTAAGTTTACTGCTCTAATGCAGTGTTTTTCAACCTATTTAAATACGCAACCCCTTAACGAGTAAAAACAATCTTGCAACCCCCTAGGACTTTAACTTCAATATATTACTGTGATGACATATTAATTTTCTTTCTATTTCTTATTTTTTTATTATTTTATTTTATTATTATAATTATTTATTTACTGTATTTGTTTATTTTTCCATACATATGTATACGTAGAATTTTAATCACAAAAATATACTCTAAAAAATACATTTTAAAATTAAGCTATAACATAATTTGGAAAAAATGTCCACAAAGACTTCAGTATCTGAGCGTGGGCCATTCCTTTTTTTAATGATTTATAAGTTAATAGCATATAAATATGGTATGAAAAGACCATGAAAAGAAAAACAAGATTAACATATGCTGATATTATAAAAACAGGATTTATTTGCAGTATGCATTTAAATTTTTATTATTTTTTTTTAAAAAGGTGGCTATCTGTTCCTTCCATGCTAATCTAAGACCTCAAACCTACTTTAAACTCTATCCGTGATTGAATGTTTTGTAGTTCCTTGGTCAGAAGATTGAAGAATCTTGGACCAACATGTAAGGAGTGCCTCTGTGCGAACTTAGTTCTGCATCCTGGAACTGACGCACACTATCGGATCTATTGCTAATCCGATTTAAATTATTGCTAAATAATTTTATACTATTAATTATAAACTAAGAAATTAAGGCAAGGGCCCGTATTACAATGGGAAGATTACATTTATCTTAAATTTTATCTAAAAAGTAAAATGAAGTTTTAGGTATGAAAAATAGAATATCTATAAAAAAAAAATTAACATGTTCAATGAGAAATTTCAGTATTTTCTTTGTATTTATTTTTTATTTTTTAAATAGACTAAGTTATTTTTTTTAATATTTAGATATCGTATTATCAACGCTTTGATTTTTTTTTCAATTTTGTTTTTCTGAAATAACTCCGCGTGTGACATCAGAGGTTCTTTTCTGTCAGTTCTTTCGATTAGTACGTTAAAGATAAGCAAACCGGATATCCTCTAAAGCTCTCATATCATTTGCTGGTGCATATGAACCAGTGACGTCGTTTAAAGTAGCGCGTTTTTGTTAAAATAATTTTTATTATTTTTTCGTACATTTTCAAGAAATTTTGCTTTACAATTTAATGTTATAATTTTAACCGCGTGAAAGAAAATATTTTTTGTATTCTATTTCTCGTAGGGCTGAAGTTCCTCATTATAGGCTTTTAAATAAGTTTATCACAATAAAATTTAAAATAAGTAAATTATTTTATTCAATTTTATTACATTTTATTTAATTTATTAAATTTTATTTAATTTTTTAAATTTTATTAAATTTATTAAATACATTAAAATTAAAATAAAAAATTTAAATAAGTTTATTGGAATATAAAAAAAGGTAAAAGTGACAATAATATTTTTTACATTAAAAAATTCTGGATAAAAGAAGAATAAAAACTGGTGAGACAAATTGAAAAATCATGCTAAATGAAATTATTCAGTGTTATAGCAGATAAGCCGACACTATCTTTCAGATAATGTAAGAATGAAATCGATTACAAAGATCAAAAACACTTAGATGTTTGCATATTTTTTTTCCTTTGTGGGCTTCTACCAAGACATAGCGGTATCGGTCGAAAACAAGATATGTAGTTACATATTATCACAATGAGATAGCAAATATCGTACACAAAAAACAAAAAAGACAATGCATATGAATATGCAAATAAAAATCTGATCTGTCTTTGCTTTTCAAAATTTGGAGTAATTTGATCGACAGCTCTTATCTTCTAGAGCGAATTAGAATAAACTGTCTCGTTATATTGAAACTATTGGTTTTAATTTACTTAATTATTTTAAAATCCATTGGCCAAAAAAAAGTATGTTCAAAAACTCATTTATTTATCGCAGCTGCTTCAAATTTAACTAACTCTGTCCCTATTTTATTTATTTATTTATTTATTATTTTATTTTATTAGGGAAATCAACAGTTCTACATACATATTTTTAGTAAACAAACAGATATAGTGTATAAACTCAGAACTAATAACAGATTTCCACATAGTATACAAAGTTAGTAAAGAAAATATATATTACATATCAAATAAATACATACAATTTATACATCTAAAAATGTTATTTTAGATATTTTTAATTCAAAATTTTGCGGCTTCCAAAAGAAACTTATTAAAACACTCTAAAACAAATAACATTTATCATTGCGCAATTAATTTATATACCTTTTAATATGTTTATGTTATTATCGTAAGTGAATTTTTAATTGGTCAACTATATATTATACAAATCCCTCTGCCCCATTCCTCCACTTTATTTCATCATCCCCAACCTTATTACAGTCCTCTTTAATTATTTTTTTTACACAATAATTTATATTTTATCTTTATTGACATATTACAACAGAGACGAAGAACATTTTTTTAAAGGAATAACCCGCTAAGCTTCTATTTTGAAGCTTGTCAGCAGGTGGGATAGAGGGGATATGGAAAGAAGGTAGTGAAAAATAAACCATAACACCCAGACCAATAGTGTATTTTCATAAACTGGGGATATGATTTTAAATGTATTCTATTTAAAGAATATTTTTACGATTGCGAGCATTTTACTATAAAAATCTGAAACGAATGTTTTCATTTATAATTTCCTATTTAAAGTTTGATAGAAATAAAACGGCCCGAAACTGGCCAAAAGGGTTGATGACGTCACGTGTGACTTATAGATCCTACGTTCACTCAAATCCTATACTGAGATACTCTGACACGGGCGGCTTGTGGCTTTTTATTTGTTTTTTATAGTTAAATTTCGTCTTTTCCTTTGCTTTTTTTTGTTTTCATTTATAAACATCTATAGCATTATGACTGACAGTGGTTTTTTACAAGGAACATCCGATAACTTGCCCAAAATAGATAGATTCATGATGGGTATTTTTTTCTCATCCAATACAAACTTTTTAAGTTCTGAGTATAGAAATGTAAAGGCCGCAAGGTAAGGAAATATATAATGTTTGCTTCCAGAATGTATTCATTTAAATAGTTGTATTATTTGCATGTACTATAAATGTAGTGTTTCGCGTACATTTAATACAAAAGGGAAGTAACGTGACTTTGACACAACATAATCCATAAAATACCATTGCTTGTAAACATCTCTGTTGCTCGAGTGCAGGCTAGTGCCTTTTTTTTTATTAAATGTGATTTACTTATTAATATATCAGCTAGGAAAAATTACGGAGACAATGCCACAGGTTACATTCAAGTAAAACGGACAGGTGATATTTGAATGGTAAAAGGTCGAGTCACCCCAGAACATAAAGTTAGAACCAAAGAGCATTTGGTGACGTTAATTTGCGATGAAGTCTATATAATAGATTCCTGCAAGTGTGAAGACTGTCCAGCATCCCAAGGTCAGTTGCCATTTTGTAAATGCAATAAATTTCACAAATAAATAAGGTAAGTTTTCATACAGCAATTTTTTAGTAATTTTATTTTTTATTTATTTAGAAAACCAACAGTAGTACAGAAATATAAACAATAACGTTTAAGGAATAAACTATTTAAGTATTGTAGTACCTGTCAAGCTTTATAAGTGCTAATTTCAGTACCTACTGTTAGTAAATTTTTATAGTCTACAGTCTACATCATTAAATTTAGTATTTTGTACTGAACAAGATCTACGGAAACAAGTATGGTGGTTTGTTTTTTTAACATCTCGTTTTATAACGTTCAAATGCGTTCAATCATTTTTTCATTAGGTACTAGGAATGGCCAAAAAAGCTTTATTTGGCGTCTTCACCGTAGTGTTTGTGCACATCGGAACTAAACGGTACTTGTATCTTATAACTAAAGACATTTTATGCGCGTTAATTTGTTAAAGCAGTGTAAAACAACCGATTACAACAAAAACAACACGTAGGCTACACAAATTCGTATGAATTTGTTTGAACGGTCAGTCGAATTCGTAACGCGTGACGTCACAAGCTCATACGGCATCCGAATGGTCGTTTTGGCGCCAATTCAAAGTATAAGTTTTTAAGCCGCTCTGAAAAATTAACGCGTGGACATATAAAAATAATAACTGTATAGTTACCATCGTAATTTTTTTGCAAAATAAAAAAAAAACGTGAAAATACCCTTGGATTTTTTTCTTGCAACTGGCGGAAATCGAACCCGCGACGCCAGTTTCACAGACAGCCATCTAACCAATTGCGCCACGGCGCCTGTCAATTTTAAATTTAAGAGACGGTAATATAGAAGTCTAGGCATCGACAGGGCTTATGACCTGTCATTAACTGGTTTAAGTGACCACTTTACACACTGTGTAACATACACCATTCTGCCCATATTTGAACATCTATATTACTTCAATTTTTTCATCTGTTGATGTTTGTGAAGTTAAAGAGCTGAAAACTTTTTTTATACGGGTGAGATTCATCTAATTGAATTATTTTACCTACATACTAGGCAACGCCTAAAAAAAATTATTTTTTCAATTTCTACACTTCTTCATGGACCGGGTAATTTATCAACAATATTTAGAGTTTGTCCAAATTATTGTAGACAAGGACTGGATTCAACTTCCTGGGGAGCTGTTAACATTAACATATTACAACAGAGATGAAGAACATTTAAGAGAAGGTAATATAGGAGTCTAGGCATCTACAGGGCTTATGACCTATCATGGGCTGGTTTAAGTGGCTACTTTACACACTGTGTAACATTCACCATTCTGCCCATTTTTTTAGAATTCAATTATTTTTCCCCTCTCCTCCTGTATTCACAATAAATTAGTGTGAAATCTGTAATTGGTCTTACTTTTTTTAATTGTTCTTTTGTACCTTGTTTTATATAAAGACCATGATTTAATAAATAAATAAATAAATAATCATTATTTATCATTCGTATTTGTTGCAGAACACATAAAGAATTCTTTAATTTTTTTATTATTTCTGATAAGGTTCGATTTTATTTAATCGATGTCAGACCGCACTCTACCGTTAAATTAAAAAGTAAAAAATAAAAAGAATTTTGCTTATCGAAACTGCGAAGTAAATGTTTTTTTCGCAAATATACTGGTACATAATATTATGTTTGCTTCTCTTGAAAATTTACGCGTGTTTTTAAAGAGGGAAGGTACCTTTTAAGCGTTATTTATTTCGTGTTTATAAAACGAAACAATTTGGTGAGAACGGCATAATGAAATGCGAGATTAACTTCTATTTCCATAGTAAAGTCAGAATGTTTGTACAAGTTCCTGAACTTATGCTGGTGCCACGTAGCACTTGGATCCTTCGCAAGTATTTAGCATTAAAAAGTCAACATTGACGAAATTCAGCACATACGTACATAATATGTACAATGGTACATTATGAATACTGAATTTCTTGGAAATTTCGTTTTGAAAATACTTAAAAGTGATCGTTTTAAAGTGATGACGTTTTAATCTACAATGTTTTGGTTATGTCCAGAGAGTGTTTATAACCTAAATTGATTGCAACAGACAGGGAAATGTCTTTCGCGTGACACGTAATAAATATTTATTCCATCTGCTGTATGCAGCACAAACTATGCACAACGCTCTTTCGTCTGTCATTCTTGTTCAAATCATAATTATACTTTTTCATCTATTGGTATTTATAATTGAGCCTTAATTAATTTTAAAATAAATTACAACTCATTCTATCTGACAGCGATACTCTCCCACTTGCGTATTGATTGAAAAATAAACATTTTCATCCGTCATACAAGTTTTTTTTGTCTTGGAGGCGTCTTGTGGACACCATATGCTTCAACTGGAGAGCAGACATGGAATAAAGATGACGGAAATTTAGATTTTCCATCGAGGCCTTTTTTTTACAATAAGCCTTCATATCAGGAATTTTTCTCCGAAGTACAATAAAATTGCATAGAAATTCGTTATTATTTTTGAATTTTTATAAATTGGTATTAATGTTATCTATCGCACAATTGAATTTTTAAAAACAGTTCGTTTATTCATCGTCACTCCATAAACATAAATAATTGGAATGTTGTTTTGTTATTATTAGATAATTTTATCAAAATACGCGAATAACTACGTAAATTGTAATTTAATACGTAATGGTTTTATCAAATTGTTATTAAATAATATTATGTAATAATCTTATTACTTTTTCGTGTTTTAAATATATATTTTATTACACCGGCAAGCACTTGTCTGTGTCCGGGAGGGATACGAATACAGTTCAACATTAACATAATTTCCCTTCCCGCAACCAGTGGCGCATATGGGACATCATTTGTAAACCATCATCTGTACATGAAGGTAAGGAGATCAGTCTAATGCTTCAGGAACAATGAAATGTTGTCCAAGATAAACTATTGATTGAACAACCTTTAAATGA
Source organism: Micrasema longulum (assembly GCF_059751315.1). Classification (NCBI taxonomy): domain Eukaryota; kingdom Metazoa; phylum Arthropoda; class Insecta; order Trichoptera; family Brachycentridae; genus Micrasema; species Micrasema longulum. The sequence goes on from NW_028280459.1 coordinate 42,200, forward strand.
TTTCATTTAAACGCAAGTTAAAAAAAACATGTGTAAAGCAGATAAATTAGCTCTTGAAAAGTAATTGTATTCGAGTTGGCTTTAAAAATGTTTTTTTTTTAAGTGTACGTATATTGTTAAGAAATTTAATAATTAGTATATATTTAAATAATGATTTGATAGGTATAAGTTAATTAGGACATTCGTAAATTATTTTTGTACTATTTTCAGACTAAATAAAAAAATAAAGATTCACGCCCACTCTTCCGGGAATCAACAAACCTAGGACCCCAAAAATGGTAGGCAAACGCGCAACCGGACTGATCTTCACTCGATTTCCTTATTCAGAATTTTTACCTAATACCTAGAATACAGGATCTGTGTGTGAAATAGAATCACAATCAAGTGTTTTTGACTCAAGGGTTGCTCTCAGATAAAAATCATGACAAACGAAATCAAGCGGAGGAACGTCCGCCTCGTAGCACAGTGGTATGCGCGTTTGCCTACGATGCTTGAGGTGGCTCCTAGAAAGGTTGACACGTAATTTTTTTTTTTAATGTGGTTTTCCGCTGAAAAATTTAATTGTCCTTGGCCTGATACCTGTACAAGTGAACGACTGATCACCTTTCCTTTTTGCACGAAACAGATGATCGAGATACGCTGCATTTAATTTAAAAAAGCGGTGCTCTATGATTCACCGCTGTGAATAAGGCTTTAATAATGACAAACAGTAATATATAATAACCCAGACATATAAAAATGCGTTTTTTTTTATTTCCTAAAAAAACTATCAAAATTGAATATGTTTATTATGTACTTATCAAGAAAAAAATAAATCATATGTTAGTTTTCTGCTTTGCATTTTTTAAAAGCCAATCGACAGGCTCACGTACGAACGCACTTATGGATTGGCATTTAACCATTTATATAAGTACATTGATTTTTTATTATTTTTTTATTAATATACTTACCATAGAATTAAGAATAGTCCAGAAACCGTATACGCACACAGATGGCGAATAAACTACTCATAAATGAGTAGGTTTACGTTTTGACCCATTAGTTTCTTTGTAGACGTCGCTCAGTACGCAACTCCTGATTTGAATTCAACTATGCCGTGTTGTGTCCTTATAAAGTATAGAAATACTACTAGGATCTTAAAGGAATAGGATGCAATCACATTTCATGTGTAATTAACAAACGAATATTTAAGTACTAAATGCGTTACTTAAAAATTGAATTATTTTTCCATCTGTCAGATTGTCGAAGAAACAAAATGGAAATTTCGTTAGTGTTGCCAGGGTAGTATTTTTTTTACCCTACTTTGCTAATCTAATAAAAGAACTAATGAAAATTAGACCTCGGATTAAACAACGCCGTGGGGGACATTTGAACGACATTATCTTTAAAACATCAAATATTATTAAACATGATATAAAAATATCCCTTTTATGTCAAATAAAATTTGTTTTATATTTTGAGTTCAAAGTTCATTAATTCAATTACTCTTATTAAATTACCCTTTACTTATCTACTCTGTTGTGTCAATCAATGTTTCCGTGTGCACAATAAAATTTTGGAGAAATTAAAAGATTGCTTTTTTTTTTACCTTACATTTGTGTAATGATTTTTTTTCCCATCAAGCACCATTACCCGATGACTTTACGAATGCGCGCGGCGAAAGTGAGGCATAGTGGGGGAATTATTGGACACAGTCCGATGTATTTAAATATGATTCTACGCTCCTTCTGGAGTATTCTTAATTCTATATTACTTACTTTATTAAATATTTTTATACAAAATCAATTCAAAAGTCTTGTTTTGTCTCTAAAAAACCTGTTCTAAGGACTGTGTTGTGTTCATTTTATTATTTTTTTGACATATTTCAAATATTTTTTTTCTTTTCTAATTTTCTTCAGCCATATTTTGATTTCTCTTTTGAAATGTTGTTAATCAGTCTAAGTTTTTTTTATAAAATGTAGTTTAAAAAAATCTATATCCTCGCATACTATTTTTTAAGCACCAACATTGAAGTTATTCATTATGATAAAAAAAATATCGTACAACTTTGTTTTTTTAGCCTTGAAACCGGTCAGTAGAAAAAAAATGGTTAAAAGCGAAGTTTTTTTAAAATTTATTTTAACTTGATTTAACCTAAATAATCATCAAAACTATTTAAAATTGCGAAGGTAAGGTAATGTTTTGTTAAAATGCACAGACCGTTGACTGTATCAATAAATATACTTGTTTTAGTCACGCTCATCTCAAAATAACTTCTCCGCCCATGTTGGGATATCTACAAAACCTCATTATTTTAGTGATAAATATTAATGTGCTAAATAGATTACATAATAATATTATCACTACTGAGACCAATGGAAGAAACGAGCTTAGTTTATCTGGAAGTTATCTTTATAATACTTAATCATAATCTTTTGGTAGAAAATACAATTAATACTAGGTACATGCCCATAAAAATGAGAAATTCATCACTTAATTGTTAACTAATTATCAGTTAAATTTTTTGAAATTTAATTAAATGCCAATATAAAGGATAAATGTCAAAATATGAAGTTTTAAGAGATAACGTTTCTTGGACATTAAAATAAACTTATAAATATAATAAAACCTATTTTATTTAAATAGCCTATACTGTTTTACACTCGTATAATAAAAAATGTTAACATATTGCAACAAAGACAAAGAACATTTAAAAAAAGTAAATATAGAAGTCTAGGCATCTACGGGGCTTATGACCTGTAATTGGCTGTATTATGTTGCTACTTGTCTACAAAAATTTGGACCGACTCATAACATTGTTGATTAATCTAAAAGGGTTTTAAATAATTTTAAATTATTGCTTAATATCCAGATTTTAAATGAAATCCATCCTTTATCTGCTGTTAGCATTTTTTCTTCTTTAATTATCTTGGAAAGTAGAGCCTTTATGTCATTTTGTTTTATTTTTATTTTTACTAATTCTTTACATAACATATTATAGTGGTACAAAAAAACAATAAACGCATTTCAAAAATAAATCAAGCAATTGAGTTTTCATATTATATTACTTAAATATCTACTTTTACAAAAAAAATAAAAAAAATGGCTAAAATAAAAAATAAATATTTAAAAAAAAAATGGCATGAATAAATCTCTTATATGTATGCTTGCTACTACTGAAGATATATATTTCTAGAAAAGTTTTTATCGGTTGACTTTTCTGAAAGATGGAATGGTTAAGGAAATGTGTATCTCTCAACATGGGCAGAATGGTGAATCTTACACAGTGTGTAAAACGGGCATTTTAATCATCCAATGACAGGTGATAAGCCCTAAAATGCCTAGACTTCCATATCCCCAAACATATTTTCCCTCTCAGTTGCAATAAACTTCAGCTTAATAACTCTCCAAGGAAAAAAAATCCAGCCGGGTCTACAAACATTTGGCCATGTTAAAAATATTGTAGAAAATACGTTATTCGCATTTATTAGTCCTTTTTAAAATAATTAAATTTGTTTTTATCTTCTTTTGTCTGCCGCGTGGTGTAATGGTCAGCGCCGACCCATGGTTCGACTCCCGAAATGGTTGACATGATTTTTTTTTTTTAAAGTTGTTTTTACAATATAATATTTCATAAGCCCTGGACTGACACTTGAAGCGTACAACTGATCATCTTACCTTCATGCAACAAAAAACAATTACGATACGCTGCAATTAGTGAACCAATGAAAAAATAAAGATTTGTTTTTTTAAATATCTTGTTCGTATCCGCTACTAGGATTAATACCATTACGCCATTTCACTGTAGGGATAGGCAGAGAGAATATAATATTGCAATCGTCTATCTTTACATTTCTAGCTTCTTTTACATTTCAATATACTGTCATTCTCATTGATTATGTCTGCTTCTTAAATCGGCTACTTATTTTTCAAACATTTTAAGTTTGCCCAAATGTATGTAGACATAACTGCATTTCATTCCTTAGAGAGTTGTTAAGATTAAAATTTATTGTAACAGAAAGGAAAAAGATATTTGTGAAGGGAATGCGGAAGTCTAGGCATTTACAGGACTTATGACCTGTTGTTGGCTAGTTTAAGTGGCCACATTACACTCACAGGCAGAATGAAGAATCAACAATATTTTGAGCATGTCCAAATTTTTGTAGACAAGGGCTGGATTCAACTCCCGGGGGAGCTGTTTATATGAACAAATTACAACAGAGATGAAGAACATTTTGGAGAATGTAGTTGCCTAGTATGAAGGTGATTTAATTCAATTAAATGAATCTCACCCGCATAAATAAAGGTTTCAGCTCTTAAACTTCACAAACATCAACAATTGAAAGGATTGAAAGAATATAAATCTTCAAATATGGCCAAAATGGTGAATATTAGTGTGTAACGTGGCCACTTAAACTGGTCAAGTACAAGTCATAAGCCCTGTAGATGCCTAGACTTCTATATTACCTTCTCTTTAATGTTCTTCAATTCTGTTGTTTTTTTTTTTTTCAAATAAATATTTGCGTTCTTATGTTAACCAAATATTTTATTTTGAGGGCCACTTTTAACAAGTTGTAAATAACTCACTATTAGACAATGGAATCAAGTTGGGGTAGAGTGGGATTCGAACCACAGACCTTTGGTCCGTGAGTCTGAGACACTAGCCACAGGACTACAATCCGATATAATATAGTATGTTAAGAATGAAAAATGTTACACCAGCCAAAGACACGCCATACGCTCTGTAAATGCCTAAACCTCCATATCCCCTGCTTTTAAGTGTTTTCACTCTCTTTTGCAATACATTTCAAGACTATTAAACACATTTTTTCTTCGCATGGCAAAAAATAAATTTTAAAAATAAACAAGATAAAAAAAACAACGTAGAACTTATTTATTCAAGTGCATATTTTTGAATGTCTAAAATTAAATGATAATATTTATTCATTAAGGTTAGGTTATTAATATTATTTTACTCAGATATTTATTAGTAAACACTATTTACTTACAAACGTTTGCTCAGATGGAATATTTGCATTAAACAGATTTTAAAATATCTGAAAAAAAGACAAACACACTTTTCACAACATTTTCAGCACAAAATAACTAAATGGACACTGTTAAAACGCAACAAAATCACATTAAAACACAAATCACATTATTTGTAAACAATGTTGTATTTCAAATGATGTTTACGTATTGAAAGCGCGATGATTTTGACAGGAGGAACATTTTCAAAACAAATGCACGCTTTTTAAATTTGGGTCGATTTTTTTTTCAAAATACGCGCGCTCGTCATTTTAGTGTGAATTGAAAATTATGGTAGGTACCTGCTCCGGCAGCCATATACTGCCGCCATTTCTGTCCCCTCTCCATGTTGTACCTCCGTTCGCTCTGAAGCACGGGCTGATACAGGCTCGTGTCTGCCGCCCTGTCGTCGGAGCCAGCTGCCATTGGCCGCCTATCGGCCGAGATAATTAATAGCAGCGATACGTCACCGCCCAGGAAGCGCGGGAAACAGATTTGGCGCGCTTTCGGCAAACGTCAGATTGACGCGAAATGGCGTCGGGCGCTGAAAAGTTTTCTTCGAGAGCTTTTGGTCACTGAAATAAAAATCAATTATTTAAAAAAAAACATACGCATTAAATACGTAAAAAATTCTTACGTATTAAAATAAATTAATACAACTTCCTTTCATGCAAATTCTATCTTTGGTTTACGATACATTTATAAACCATTACATGCGGTCAACAATAATTAATTATAAGTGTGTATGTGTTTGTACTTGGTGTAGACAGCCCTAATAAGCCCTGAACCCTACTGTGACTCGTAACGAGCTTGGGTCATAGGCCAGGAAGCAGAGCGTTATGCTCTGGCAAAAAGTACCTAGTAAGCACCATGCGAAGGAACTTGTAAAGGTTTTCCTTCGACCTAATAAAGCTTAGCCGAAATCAAGTGAGGGTTATCACTAGAGCCCGCCCAGGGTACTGCAGATTGAACAAACACCTTGCTAGAATGAACCTTTTCGGAACTTTTAGATGTAGGTTCTGCAGTGCAGATGAGAATATTGTTAAGCAAATAACAGCATTTATCGATACTATTCCTGGCCAATTACTTTTCGTTCCCATCCTTCCTTTGACCCATCCTTATGGTACCTACCTAACATCAAGATAAAAGATATTCAAAATTAGAAGATTCGATTTTAGAACAAAAACCAAATAACATTTTTGACTTTACATGAAATCGAATAAAAAGTAGTTGGAATCATCGCGCGTCGTGGAAAACATTGTTATATTTTATAGTTCATTTTGTCATATAATACCAGAAATTGAAAAACATTCGGATCATATTAAAGGTAGGTATCCATTTTATGTTCCTATCCTTTCTCAAATATTTCCCAATCACAAAACTGAATGAAATTAGTTTTTCATTTACTGTCCGCCTTTTCATTAACAGATATACCTAACTAACTAAACTAACTAAGTAACCATCACGCCATTTCCCCAGAGGGGTAGGCAGAGAGGATAGAACGCCACACCACTCTGTCCTGGCACACTTCCTTTGCTTCCTTCACATTCATACATCTTCTCATGCACGCACGTCGATTATTCCGACTTTTCACATGACCACTTTCAAGAATTTGTTGTACTTGATCATGCCATGTCTTTCTCGGCCTTCCTCGACTTCTACAACCAGACACATTCGCATCATAAATCTTTTTAGCCGTTCTTTCATCATTCATTCGCTCCACATGACCGAACCATCGCAAAAGACCTTTCTTAATTTTGTCGATAATGCTTAACTCAGCCTTGCATTCTGCTCTAATTTCGACATTAGATATACCTATACACATTATATGTGAATGCGATACTTTGCATCATAAAAGGAGCCTTATCCTCGGGGGACTACTGGTTAAACCTAAATATATTAAAGAGCCCTAGCTCAATACTTTACGGATCTGGGCTTGGAGGAGGAGATTTAGCAAAATGTAAACTCTCGCCTTCCACACAGTAGTCAGGCTCTTTATGGACCTGGGCTTAGAGGGCGAGAACCATTCACGGGTGCCCGTCACAATAGATCTTCACCGGTCACAGTGACGTAATGCAGTGATGCAAGCTCCTGACGTCACTGCGACCCGTGAAGATCTATTGTGACGGGTCTCCGTGAATAGTTCTCGCCTGGCTACTGTGTGGAAGGCGTGTAATAATTATTATTAGGCGATAAAATGTTATTTATGTTCGAAGCATTAACTTTGTGGCAAGTACAGCCTTATAAGCAAATCATCATAAAAAACTAACCATAAAATATAATATAAAAGCCCGTAGGGCGTATAAATAAATAAATAATATCACATGCCTTAATACATATATTTATAATTTTAGTGCATGTTCGGACATGGTGGTGTTTGCATCCCCTTTAACTCTGCATATAATTTATGTATTCTTTCGTAAATAGTTTGTATATTTATTTTTATTTTATTTTTATTTTTTAAATCTTAAAGTAGGGCACACATATCATACATATTGTTATGTGTGTTCTAATAATAACATTGAAAATATATTTAATTTATAAATTGTTTATCACATATGTCTTGACCATTATTTTAAATTTTGATATGTTTTTTTCTTCATAAATATTTTTTTCCATTTCGTAATACTTTTTAATTGCTTTAAATAAAATGGAATTTTGTGACTTTGCCTTTTTCCTAAATGGAAGTCTAATTTTGTTCTTTTCTCTAGTATTGTGATCGTGTTCATGCTGGTTCCGATCAATTTTTTTCCAAAATTCTGTTTTTTTATTAGAGTTTATAATTTTATGAACAAATATCATTGTATTGTAAAATATTCTTTGTTTATATGTTAATAATTTCATTTCATTTACCATCGACTTTACCCTCGTATATCTGTTTTTTTTCAAAATGATTCTAAAGGCTTTATTTTGTAATACAGTTAGTTTATCTATGTTTTCTTTGTTTGATAAAAATAAAATGCTACTACAGTAGTTAACGTGTGGTTCAATAATTGCTTTGTAAATAGTTTTGCAGGAGTCCTTATCAATAAATCTTCTGATCCTTCCCAAAATTGATATTTTTTTTGCAATCTTATTTATTACCATCTTAGCGTTTTGGTGAAATGTAAGTTTTGAATCCAACATTACACCTAAATATTTAATTTCAGTGGTGGTAAAGCTGAAGGTGTATTTTAGTACTTGCATGTTGGTGTAGTTAGTGTCCTGACGATGAGACGGGTACGTCTCGAAACCGGTAGACGTAAAAAGTCGGTAAGTGGTTAAATAAAAATATTTACTAACATTAATTAAAATGTTTGAGCAGAAAGTTAAATATTTATTTTCCAATTTAACTTTTTAAATCAATTTTGTATGGCCGCCTCCGTGGTGTGGTCAAGATGCTTGACTCACACATGGAAGGTTCCAGGTTTGATTCCCGGTGAGAACACAAAAAATAAAATGTGATATTTCTTAAGCCTGGGTGTTCTGTGATGTAATTCACCACTGTAATTGGGCCTCCTGGCTGTTGTGGTGCAAAAATAAAAAATAAAAAAATAATGTCGATAAATTAGAAAAACTATTTAATATCGATAAAATATGTAAAAGCTGGTGTATTTGTATTCTGTAGTAAATAAATAAATATTTTTTTTACTAACCGTGTTGATAATGGGGCGAATGAATATTTTCCAAAAGCTCTAAAAACCGGCTGTTACATTAAAGTAACTAGACACTGCAGTTCTCAGATTGAGTTTGAGGTCCTAAATAAAATAAATAAATCAATGCGACGTTAATTATTACACTTGTATAAATAATTATCTTATCAATCTAACCTTACTTGCCCACTTGATGCACTCACAAATACGTCATCATCAGAGATAACCGGTAAATAACCATAACTATTTATATTTAAAGTTTTTATTAATATTTAAATTATCTTTTTGGTGAAACTTTTTAATGAACGTGTGTTTATAAATACTTACCAACTTGTCTTCATCTACTGTTTTTGAGACGTGCTTGTTTCTTTGTCACGACCAGCGGCGGCTTTCCCTTATGTCCATTGGGTCAATGACTCCCTAAACTTTGCTACTAATTTTAAAAATATGTACCCAAAATATATTGTAAAGAAAGAATATAATAAAATGAAATAAAGTCTTATAATACATGTTTTTTTTAAATCATTCATTTAAATATGTATGTATCTATTAAACTTCATTTTTTTTAATGTTATCTTGAATATTATTAAGAAAAATCATCGCACGCGCAAGTCATTTCTGTAACTGACCCAAAATTAATGTTTTCTCCCTATATTTTCGCATGAGAAAGAAAGGGATAAAATGTATCGTTCGTACATGAATATCGAAACGTTTCGCCCAAAATTAGTTGGAACGCGGGCATTGTCCCGGTAAGGATAACAATATGAAACAAGGAAGATTTGAATAAGGTTGATAATAATAATTGTAATATAGGCATTGGTCTAGACTGGAAGAGATACGATGATAAATAAATTCCATTGTATTTTACATACCTACACTAAAAAAATACGAATTCGTTATTTGTTATTAAGTGAGTTTTTTATCATAATAGAAACATGGAAATAGACAAACGTAAGTATATTAATGTATTTTTACAAAAAAAATAGTCTATAAATGATTGCGAAATGCGTATGTACCTATTTTAACCCTTTTAGCCGCCACTGGTCACGACACTAATTAAATTAACATGCAACTCCCACTGTACACCACAGTTGTTGTAGAAAAATATAAAACTAATTTACAGGTAGGACGTAAACTATTAGAAGCTAACACCAGCGTGCACAGATTAAAATTAACAATTGTGGGGTGAGACCCAAAGTCCATTAAAAATATCCGCAAGAAATAATTCAGTCTTAAAGTGTGTGTGTTTTTTTTAATAACCCACTAATTTTATATTTTAAGGGCTCGTCAGCAGGCAGAGAAGAAAGGATATGGAAGGAAGTTATGGAAAATACCCAGACGAATATTTAAAAAAAAATATTTGTTTAATTTTTTCTTTCCACTGGCGACGCGACTCCAGATTAGTTGGCCGTCTAACCAACTCCACCGCGGCGCTTGTCAAAAAGTGATTTAATAGATGGTATCGTTTTTATTTATTTCTGTGCCTTTTTATTTAAATCAAATGCAGCATAGTAAAAACATTTGTTATATTAAGGTCAGATGAAATATTGCAGTTTAAACAGCCTTTAAAATCAATATTTCACGTTCGCCCTGCCAGGAATCAAACCATGGACCTTAAGAATTGTAGACAAATGCGTTACACACAAGCTGACTTTTCTCTACATTTTCTTATTGAGGACTTTGACCTTAGAGCAGCCAACGAGTCGAAAACACTCGTCCAGGATTCTCGTACTATTTCACACACAGAACTGTTATATTATGTACTATTATCTTAGAGTAATAAAGCTATAGAGGAGCCCAAACGTAGGAAAACCATTCTATGACTATTGGGTATTAAGTTAGCTACAGTTCACAGCAAAACAATGGGACGTACTCAGGTCGAGAATTGCCAAATATATATTAATTTGCATTGTAAATACTTTTAAATATGTACCTGTGTATTTATTATTGCAGGGTTATTCCAATTTATTTTTCTATAATTCGACTATATTTATTTTATAAAACTGAAAATACATGTGTGTGTTTATTTTTTTATTCATTTATTCATTTTATTCACAATATACTTATGTTACATTTATTGTGACATAAATCCCACCTCCATGGAACCAAAGTCCCGTGTTGAGTTTGTTTGTTTGTCCGTCACATCTGCGAAACGGTGAGTAGAAGCGACCTGAAATTTGGACACGTCATTTTAGATGCGATTTTAAGGTTAAAGTTGCTATTATCGAGTAAAGTTTTAATCGACCTCTAATCGATAAAGACTCAAACTTTATATGGATGCCTAGTGCGCCCCCGACATATTGCCCATAATTAACTGTTATTACCAACATTAAACATACTTTAATTCACAAATCTATTGCCTAAGTTGAGAAAAAATAGTATTTTTATTTAAGAAGGTAAAACAATAACAGAAAAAATTAAAAGGAAAAACGTTGGAGAACTTATATAATTTTAAAAAGTAATATAAACATTTTTAAGAACTAAAAGCATACGTATTATTACACAAAATTTATGTACAAAAAATAAATAGATGATTGTTAACATATATAAATACATATATAAATTGATTATGTTTTTTTATGATTTTTTTTAGTTTATATTGCTCATTGTGTTAATAATAATTGGGTTTAATAGATTAATTACGTTTTTTTAAATATTATTATTATGTTAACTTTGTTTAATAACTAAATTAAGGCATGTTTCACTTTTTGTAAAATGTTTCCCTCGGCACGGGACACCCCCCCAGTGAGGGAACATTATTCTGTATAAAAAAGAATACAAACATATTAAAAGCGTTAATGAATAAATAAATACTATGTAATACTATAGATGCGAAAGTGTGTTTGTTTGTTTGTTTGTTTGTGTGTTCTTCACGTCTCAACGGAGTGACCGATCGACTTGATTTTTGCTCCGACCTGATCTCCAATGACCCGTCTTTATCATATTATTAACTCAAGACATGATCTGGACTTTTTTGGTTTCAGTTTACAACGATTTAAGCAAGCACATAACAAATAGTCCAGATCTTGTCTTGATGTCCCTTATGTTTGTCAAAGTTTATTTCTTCTTTTTTAATGTTTTTAACTGTACTTATATTAACATATTACAACAGAGATGAAGAACATTTAAGAGAAGGTAATATAAAAGTCTAGGCATCTACAGGGCTTATGACCTGTCAATGGCTGGTTTAAGTGGCCACTTTACACACTGTGTAACATTCACCATTCTGCCTATATTTGAACATCTATATTCCTTCAATTCTTTTATCTGTTGATGTTTGTTAAGTTAAAGAGCTGAAACCTTTATTTATGCGGGTGAGATTCATCTAATTGAATTATTTCACCTACATACTAGGCAACGCCTGAAAATATTATTTTTTCAATTTCTATACTTCTTCATGGACCAGGTAATTTATTGACAGGCTATTGACAGGTCATAAGCCCTGTAGATGCCTAGACTTCTATATTACCTTCTCTTAAATGTTCTTCATCTCTGTTGTGATATGTTAATATAAACAGCTCCCCAGGAAGTTGAATCTAGTTCTTGTCTACAAAAATTTGGACAAACTCAAAATATTGTTGGAATACTAATAATAATATTGTAGGGATACGGAATTACCCACTGAACGAGTCACCATCGAGTCGAAAACGTCCGTCCGGACATCTGGCTCTATTTCACACACATAACTGTATTTTTCATCCGCCCGGACACGGACTAAAAATATTATATTAAATATCATTTGAGAAATTCTGAAATCAATGCACAGCTCAAGTGTGTACATAGCATCTTCAGAAATTAATTTACTATTATCAGAAAGTGAACTGATATTTTTCTCTGACACACTTTTAAAGATATCGAGACCTTGGCTTATAAATCATAGTCAAAGATTATACATTATTTTCTACGACTTACAATTGAACGTAGTTATGCAGAAAGCAGCCAGTCCACAATTTTGAAAAAATGAGATATTGATGTTATCGGGTGCGGTTAGGTCAATTCCATGATCACCTTCTGAAAATAGTGTCGATCACAAAAACTATCTTCTTAAATTTGCAGAAAACACCCACAGCACTAGAAAAATCTTACGGTACTTTAAAAATCATTTAAACTAGTCAAATACACAATTAAATTCTTGTTTGTAATATAAAAAAACTAATATATTCATTGTTTATCATTTGTTTAAGTCATAAACATTCCAACTGTTGTGTAGATTTGTTTATTCACTCATTTCCCAAATGTGCTTTTATCTCAGTTTCACTTTTCTATGGCTGGCTGCTTTCTGCATAACTACGTTCAATTAAAACAGCATAAAATGCAGTTCGTCAGCAGGTGCTTATAATTCAGTTCTAATATATATATACATAAGCTTATCTCTTAAATTCTTTGACGTATAAAAACTCTAATTAGTATGGAAAAAAATGAAAAATATGTATTCCCATGTACATCGAAAATATGTTACACGTAGAAAAATAAAAAATTGTCTAAATTAAAAAGAAAAACACAAAAAAATATCGATACAAAAAACCACGATCTGAAAGCCAGATTTTCAGCATACGTCTTTCTCTTGAGCCTGATAAGTTTATTAGTTTTTTTTAAAGGGATCATATCGTCACCGTAAACTGTAAACCTCGTAACTCCATGAACAGCAACTTTTCAGGAGAGACTTAAAATGTAATTTCTTAATTATTATTTTGATGAACGAGGATATTTCTAAAACACGCTTTGTTTTTTACTTATTAACGTATGATAATTTTTCGTTTTTAATATTGTATTTTTTTTAAAATTATCTTTTTGGAACCAATAAACGAAGTTAAGAGGTTTACACTTTACGAAAACAAACACGACTTAGATGTTACAAGCTTTTTTCTTTATGTGATTAAACATCTTAAAATTTAGAAAACTCAATAATAACAATGAAAAAATAAGTAAACAATACTACTCCATAGGAAAATTATAGTAATAACTTTGATTTTAAAATATCTGGCAAATTAATCGTTTTTTGGAGTGCATTTGAGAATGTAGACGAAGATGGTTGATTTGCATCAATAATTCACATAAACATTTTACAAAGCTGTTTTAGACTCGCACTCTCGTAAAAGATATATTTTGTATGTAGAAATAAAAAATCAAATTAATAATATGGACATGCATGAACAAGACGCGCGAAAATGAAGAGATTTCAATACAAAATGGCCGGAAACAAAGAAGTTACGAATATTGCATTTTGACTTATAAACGTGATGGAGTTTGGAGGTTTGAGTTTTGATGTCTAATCATCTAAAACTTGCATTTTCGAGGTCACCGAAGATGTAAAATAGTTTAAACATTTAAATGGTGTTCAAATCTCATTTTCGTCAAAATCGGGAGTTACGAGTTTTACAGTCTAGGGTGACGATATTGTACATTTTTGGTGTATTGTACTCTAGTGTTCTTTTCCCGCATTTTTATTGAATTTGAACTGGACTAATTTTGTGGTTTGTTGACCACAGTTAGTAGTTATAAGATCTTTAAGTAAAAGCTTCTATAGCGTACACGGAAGATCTGTTACGTAAAAATTATATGTTCATAACAAACGAACCAAAAAGTTCAAATAAAAAATAATTTACTCATTAAATTTATGTCATTTATTTCACTGTGTATTTTATTTAACACTTATTTTAATAAACTCGTCATTTTATGCGTTTTGAAGTGACTTTTAACTTGTTCAAATGAGTTTCGGTTTGGGCTGTAACTAGAACAGATCCCAAAATGAGGAAGTTCAGTGGTTTTAAAATAAAAAAATATTTGTTAATAGACTGTTAAACTAAGTCAATTTTTAAAAAAAAATACATATCGTATTATCGGCGCTACGATTTTTCAAAGTTTTGTATTTCTGAAATAACTCCGCGTGTAACGTCAGAGGTTCATTTCCGCTTATTCTCATTCAGTTCTTCCCATTGGTCCAGAAGCGACAAGCAGACCGGAAATCTTCCATAGCTCTCAGATCATAGGTCGATTCACATGAACCAGTGACGTCATTTAAAGTAGTGCGTTTTTATCAAAATATTTTTTATTATTTTTTCTGTACATTTTCAAGAAACTTTGCCGTACAATTTAATGCTCTAATTTTTACTCCACGTAAGAAAACATTTTTTGTATCCAATTTCCCGTAGGGCTGAAGTTCCTCATTCGATTTCGCTTTCGGCTAAAATGTTTTATTCGGTTGGTTTCTAAAAATGCACGTAAGTATTCTCACATTACAGTATTTCGAATGTATGACGGCTTTGTTGGTGATA
>NW_028280460.1:0-2500 GCF_059751315.1 Micrasema longulum
TTGCGGCTTAATTCGACTCAACACGGGAAAACTCACCAGGCCCGGACACTGGAAGGATTGACGGATTAACAGCTCTTTCTCGATTCGGTGGGTGGTGGTGCATGGCCGCTCTTAGTTGGTGGAGCGATTTGTCAGGTTAATTCCGGTAACGAACGTAACTCTAGCCTATTAAATAGACGTGCAACCGGTATCACAGGAGTCCGCGGGCGCGCATCTTGCGGCGTTCGCGTCGCGGAAGTGTGTTTCGCGGTCTTCACTACCGGCGTACAATGAAAATCTTCTTAGAGGGACCGGCGGTATATATAGCCGCACGAGATTGAGCAATAGCAGGTCTGTGATGCCCTTAGATGTCCTGGGCCGCACGCGCGCTACACTGAAGGGATCAGCGTGTCCTCCTTGGCCTAACGGCCCGGGTAACCCGATGAAACCCCTTCGTGATAGGGATTGGGGTTTGCAATTCTCCCCCATGAACGAGGAATTCCTAGTAAAAGCGAGTCACCAGCTCGCGTTGATTGCGTCCCTGCCCTTTGTACACACCGCCCGTCGCTACTACCGATGGATGATTTGGTGAGGTCTTCGGACTGGTGCGCGGAAGCTCGTCTCGGGCATCCGACGCGTCGGAAAGTTTGACCGAATTTGATCATTTAGAGGAAGTAAAAGTCGTAACAAGGTTTCCGTAGGTGAACCTGCGGAAGGATCATTTCCTGTGAAATATAATATAAAATGAATTTTCATTCTTTTATATAGTATAAATATATTTATACACACGCGCAGAGCGCAAAATAAGCAAACACTGCGGCGGAATTTCGCCCTAGGGCGCCGCCGCGAACCGCGGACTGCCGGTGTCGCGGGAGGCGGGTCTGTCGGCCCGATTCCCGCGTCCGGCTATATTCTGTGAAAAATGTAATTTTTTTTCCGATAGAGAAAAAAGAAAAAAACGCAACCGATAAACAATATATATATATATATATATATATCATAAAACACTATTACCCTGAACGGCGGATCACTCGGCTCGTGGGTCGATGAAGAACGCAGCTAAATGCGCGTCAGAGTGTGAACTGCAGGACACATGAGCATCGACATTTCGAACGCACATTGCGGTCCGAGCAAGACTTAGTTTGTCGACGGACCACTCCTGTTTGAGGGTCGCGCACACAATGCGACCAGACTTCGCCGTCTTCTCTCTTCGGAGAGAAGATTCGGCGAGAGTGTTGCCGGTCTGTCGTCCGCCGGCGCGCGAGCGCCGGACGGACGTCCGGTCAAATTTGACTTGGCGCGCTCTCTCGGTCCCCCCGAGACGCTTTTCGAGCTAGCGACGACGCTGTGAAACCCGCCGCCGGTCCTCACGGGCCGGCGCGCGGGGGCGTTTCTTCGCGCTCTGCGTCGCGCGCGGGTACCGTGCGAAACCGGAGAGCGTTTACATTATTCATATATATGTATATTTATATATATATATGAATTTTTTTTTGTTGTCGACCTCAAATCAGGAGAGATCACCCGCCGAACTTAAGCATATCAGTAAGCGGAGGAAAAGAAACTAACGAGGATTCCCCGAGTAGCGGCGAGCGAAACGGGAAGAGCCCAGCGCTGAATCCTGCGGCCCAGGCGGGCCGCCGGGAAATGTAGCGTTAGGGAGGAGAGTAATATATACACGCGCGGTCATTAGTCACGGCTGCCTGTCCAAGTTCATCTTGAACGGGGCCCGCTTACCCGCAGAGGGTGCCAGGCCCGTGGTGACGGTAGCCGGCCGCGACGGTCTCTCTCCCCAGAGTCGGGTTGCTTGAGAGTGCAGCCCTAAGTGGGTGGTAAACTCCATCTAAGGCTAAATACTACCACGAGACCGATAGCGAACAAGTACCGTGAGGGAAAGTTGAAAAGAACTTTGAAGAGAGAGTTAAAGAGTACGTGAAACCGTTCAGGGGTAAACCTGTGGAACTCAAACGAGCGAACGGAGAGATTCATCGTGTCTTCCGTCGGAGCCCGCGTCCCGGCGCACACCTCCGCCCTTCGGCACTCGTTGTCGGGGCGGGGGGTGTCCGGGTGCGCAGCCGGGCTCCCGGAGCGCGTGCACTTCTCTCTCAGTATAACACCGCGACCCGTTGCGCCTCGGTCGAATGCGCCGTGCGGCTGTCCCGCCTCGCTCCGCGGGGCGGAGCCGCGGCGTCCACGGCCGGGGCGAGTTTTAAAGCGACGGTAGAGAACGAGGATCGCGTCCGCCCCTTCGGAGGGCGTCCGTCGCGTCACAGCGGCTTCCTTCTCGTGGCCCCCGGCGCCCAGTGCGTCGCGGGTGTCGCGTTTCGGATGTCCGTGGCTAGTGGCGCGCTCTCGGACGGGACGCGTCCCGGTCGGCGGTGGTTTTGTTTTGGGCACTCACAGGACCCGTCTTGAAACACGGACCAAGGAGTCTAGCATGTGCGCGAGTCATTGGGAACACTGATAAACCCAGAGGCGAAATGAAAGTGAAAGGTCGGCCTCGAGCCGGCCGCAGGGAAGATGC
>NW_028280460.1:7500-15000 GCF_059751315.1 Micrasema longulum
ACCCTGTCCTTAAACCTACCCTCACACCCATATACAATCACACACATATTCACATACCTACCAAAACCACACTCCACTTTTTTACACACGCATCCTCACACACAAAAAAAAACTCGCACACATGCACTTCTATAATTGATATTTAACTGAACTGGATTTTTATAATTGTATTTATGTGAAAAACTGATTTGGCTTTATTTTATGTTTTTTTTATTATGTTGTGTATATTTCTTTGTATTGCTGTTGTTTTTCTTAATAAACAAAATAAAATAAATAAATAAATAAAATGTATTTCAATATCCGTTAGTAAGTAAAACACGTGGTAAATTTGCCAAGTGTCCGAATTGCATTGAACATAAGCGAAGGTGGACGCTCGCACCGTCGGACCAGCTGGAGACCAGCTGATATAAATAATAACTAATAATAATAAATGGCGTAAGTATAGCCCGTGAGCTCGCCAATATATGACAGTAAAATTTTTATTGTCTTTGAATTTCCTAGAGTTTTAACCATCGAAAAAAAAGAAGATTGCAAATAAAATCAACAGACAATGGAAATTTTATGTTTTTATTACAAAAAATAAAAATGCATATTTCTCTATGTATTTTTCTGTTATAAACAATCTATTAAAATAATACACATCAAATTTCCATTGTCTGTTGATTTTATTTGCAATCTTCTTTTTTTTCGATGGTTAAAACTCTAGGAAATTCAAAGACAATAAAAATTTTACTGCCATATATTGGCGAGCTCACACGCTATACATAGCCCTAATAAATAAATGAATAATTCATAAACTAAATAATAATAAACATGGAAATAATTTATACCCTCTCGCCGAGTTTTAATGCGAGAACGAGGCCCCCTCCCGGCGAGACGTCTCGCGGCGGTCGCGAGCGCGCTCCGCGTGAAACTTAAATTTTTCGTTTACTTCACCGAGCGACGATCCGAAATGCACCCCCGCCGATTTTTATTTCGTTCCTCCTTCCGATTCGAAAGTGAATGTGAAATTAAAAAAAAAAAAAAAAACAAAAAAACTTAGAAATATTTTATACCCTCTCGCCGAGTTTTAATGCGAGAACGAGGCCCCCTCCCGGCGAGACGTCTCGCGGCGGTCGCGAGCGCGCTCCGCGTGAAACTTAAATTTTTCGTTTACTTCACTGAGCGACGATCCGAAATGCACCCCCGCCGATTTTTATTTCGTTCCTCCTTCCGATTCGAAAGTGAATGTGAAATTAAAAAAAAAAAAAAAACAAAAAAACTTAGAAATATTTTATACCCTCTCGCCGAGTTTTAATGCGAGAACGAGGCCCCCTCCCGGCGAGACGTCTCGCGGCGGTCGCGAGCGCGCTCCGCGTGAAACTTAAATTTTTCGTTTACTTCACTGAGCGACGATCCGAAATGCACCCCCGCCGATTTTTATTTCGTTCCTCCTTCCGATTCGAAAGTGAATGTGAAATTAAAAAAAAAAAAAAAAATTAAAACTTAGAAATAATTTATACCCTCTCGCCGAGTTTTAATGCGAGAACGAGGCCCCCTCCCGGCGAGACGTCTCGCGGCGGTCGCGAGCGCGCTCCGCGTGAAACTTAAATTTTTCGCTTACTTCACTGAGCGATGATCCGAAATGCACCCCCGCCGATTTTTATTTCGTTCCTCCTTCCGATTCAAGAGTGAATGTGAAATTAAAAAAAAAAAAAAAAAATTAAAACTTAGAAATAATTTATACCCTCTCGCCGAGTTTTAATGCGAGAACGAGGCCCCCTCCCGGCGAGACGTCTCGCGGCGGTCGCGAGCGCGCTCCGCGTGAAACTTAAATTTTTCGTTTATCGAATATTTCCACCGAGCGACGATCCGAAATGCACCCCCGCCGATTTTTATTTCGTTCCTCCTTCCGATTCGAAAGTGAATGTGAAATTAAAAAAAAAAAAAAAAAAAAAAACTTAGAAATAATTTATACCCTCTCGCCGAGTTTTAATGCGAGAACGAGGCCCCTCCCGGCGAGACGTCTCGCGGCGGTCGCGAGCGCGCTCCGCGTGAAACTTAAATTTTTCGTTTACTTCACTGAGCGACGATCCGAAATGCACCCCCGTCGATTTTTATTTCGTTCCTCCTTCCGATTCAAAAGTGAATGTGAAATTAAAAAAAAAAAAAAAAACAAAAAAACTTAGAAATATTTTATACCCTCTCGCCGAGTTTTAATGCGAGAACGAGGCCCCCTCCCGGCGAGACGTCTCGCGGCGGTCGCGAGCGCGCTCCGCGTGAAACTTAAATTTTTCGTTTACTTCACTGAGCGACGATCCGAAATGCACCCCCGCCGATTTTTATTTCGTTCCTCCTTCCGATTCGAAAGTGAATGTGAAATTAAAAAAAAAAAAAAAAAATTAAAACTTAGAAATAATTTATACCCTCTCGCCGAGTTTTAATGCGAGAACGAGGCCCCCTCCCGGCGAGACGTCTCGCGGCGGTCGCGAGCGCGCTCCGCGTGAAACTTAAATTTTTCGTTTATCGAATATTTCCACCGAGCGACGATCCGAAATGCACCCCCGCCGATTTTTATTTCGTTCCTCCTTCCGATTCGAAAGTGAATGTGAAATTAAAAAAAAAAAAAAAAACAAAAAAACTTAGAAATATTTTATACCCTCTCGCCGAGTTTTAATGCGAGAACGAGGCCCCCTCCCGGCGAGACGTCTCGCGGCGGTCGCGAGCGCGCTCCGCGTGAAACTTAAATTTTTCGTTTATCGAATATTTCCACCGAGCGACGATCCGAAATGCACCCCCGCCGATTTTTATTTCGTTCCTCCTTCCGATTCGAAAGTGAATGTGAAATTAAAAAAAAAAAAAAAAACAAAAAAACTTAGAAATATTTTATACCCTCTCGCCGAGTTTTAATGCGAGAACGAGGCCCCCTCCCGGCGAGACGTCTCGCGGCGGCCGCGAGCGCGCTCCGCGTGAAACTTAAATTTTTCGTTTACTTCACTGAGCGACGATCCGAAATGCACCCCCGCCGATTTTTATTTCGTCCCTCCTTCCGATCCAAATGTGAATGTGAAATAAAAAAAAAAATAAAAAAAAGAAAATAAAAAAAAAAAAAACAAAAATATTTCCTACCCAAATTATAAGTCTAATTTTTCAATCATAATCTCTTTCCATATTCGTCTTCTCAAACGAAAAAAGAAAAGAAAAAATAAAATCATCTCGCAGAATTTGCCAAGTCCCGACCGTACCGCGCGTTTTACCCATCGGCTCATTTACGTTTCGCCTGAAACGCGCGTAGGCTCCCCGCATGGCTGGCGGCCCGGCGTGCGAGACGCCGACACCCGTCGCCGTACGTATATTATGCGCGTCTCTCATGGCGTTAGCTAAAATACATTTTTCACCGCGTTCGCACATTGCGGCGGCCGATATGCCGCGCCGGCTTTACATTTGCGAAAATCAACGTCGTGTGGCCGTTCAGCTCCTTTGTGCGGCTGAGCGAGCATTGCACTTCGCCCGTGTTACAAACTCTGGAGTTCCGCGCAAGCAGAGAACACCGTGAACAAAAACGAGAACGGTCGTAGGATTCTAATCCACGTCCCCACTATTGCCGCGCCGAAGGCGTGCGCTCTCGTACGTTAATATTTGACGAAAGGGAATTAAATTTTTGGCCAAAGAGAAGATCCATGTGGTCCGTCTCGTCAGGTCCAGCGTTCACTTGTTAAAAAGTGAATTTAAAAGTAAAACGAACAGACTCGTGAATCGCGAGAGTGCAAACTCGAGCGAGCGAGAATGTGAGTTATATAGGTGCGAACATAAAGAGCGTGTCGCGGCGGGTGACTCCGTCGCGCCTCAGACGCCCTTCGTATCCTGGAGCGATATAGAAATGAACAGCTCCCTGGTTGATCCTGCCAGTAATCATATGCTTGTCTCAAAGACTAAGCCATGCAAGTCTCAGTAAAAGCCGAATTAAGGTGAAACCGCGAATGGCTCAATATATCAGTTTTGGTTCCTTAGATCGTACATAGTTACTTGGATAACTGTGGCAATTCTAGAGCTAATACATGCAAACGAGGTCCTGACCGGCAACGGGAGGGATGCTTTTATTAGATCAAAAACCAATCGGCGGCGGGGTTCGCGCCCCGTCCGTCGCCATTCGAGATGATTCTAGATAACTTTGTGCTGATCGCACGGTCTAGCACCGGCGACGCATCTTTCAAATGTCTGCCTTATCAACTGTCGATGGTAGTTTATGCGACTACCATGGTTGTCACGGGTAACGGGGAATCAGGGTTCGATTCCGGAGAGGGAGCCTGAGAAACGGCTACCACATCCACGGAAGGCAGCAGGCGCGCAAATTACCCACTCCCGGCACGGGGAGGTAGTGACGAAAAATAACGATACGGGACTCGTCCGAGGCCTCGTGATCGGAATGATTACACTTTAAATCCTTTAACGAGGATCCATTGGAGGGCAAGTCTGGTGCCAGCAGCCGCGGTAATTCCAGCTCCAATAGCATATACTAAAGTTGTTGCGGTTAAAAAGCTCGTAGTTGAAATTGTGTCCTGCGGTGTCGGTCTACCGAATGCGGTACGACAGGCACGTCTGCGGGGCTTCTCGCCGGTGCGTCCACCGCCAGTGTGTTGCGGTCGTCCTCGCGGGCGGCCGCGCGCCGAGGCGGGCCGTCGCGGCTGTTTACTTTGAACAAATTAGAGTGCTCAAAGCGGGCTAACACTTGCCTGAATATTGTACGCATGGAATAATAGAATAGGACCTCGGTTCTGTTTTGTTGGCTTTCTGATACCAGAGGTAATGATTAATAGGGACAACTGGGGGCATTCGTATTGCGACGTTAGAGGTGAAATTCTTGGATCGTCGCAAGACGGACTAAAGCGAAAGCATTTGCCAAAGGTGTTTTCATTAATCAAGAACGAAAGTTAGAGGTTCGAAGGCGATTAGATACCGCTGTAGTTCTAACCATAAATGATGCCAGCCAGCGATCCGCCGAAGTTTCATAATTTTAACCCGGTGGGCAGCTCCCGGGAAACCAAAGCTTTCGGGCTCCGGGGGGAGTATGGTTGCAAAGCTGAAACTTAAAGGAATTGACGGAAGGGCACCACCAGGAGTGGAGCCTGCGGCTTAATTCGACTCAACACGGGAAAACTCACCAGGCCCGGACACTGGAAGGATTGACGGATTAACAGCTCTTTCTCGATTCGGTGGGTGGTGGTGCATGGCCGCTCTTAGTTGGTGGAGCGATTTGTCAGGTTAATTCCGGTAACGAACGTAACTCTAGCCTATTAAATAGACGTGCAACCGGTATCACAGGAGTCCGCGGGCGCGCATCTTGCGGCGTTCGCGTCGCGGAAGTGTGTTTCGCGGTCTTCACTACCGGCGTACAATGAAAATCTTCTTAGAGGGACCGGCGGTATATATAGCCGCACGAGATTGAGCAATAGCAGGTCTGTGATGCCCTTAGATGTCCTGGGCCGCACGCGCGCTACACTGAAGGGATCAGCGTGTCCTCCTTGGCCTAACGGCCCGGGTAACCCGATGAAACCCCTTCGTGATAGGGATTGGGGTTTGCAATTCTCCCCCATGAACGAGGAATTCCTAGTAAAAGCGAGTCACCAGCTCGCGTTGATTGCGTCCCTGCCCTTTGTACACACCGCCCGTCGCTACTACCGATGGATGATTTGGTGAGGTCTTCGGACTGGTGCGCGGAAGCTCGTCTCGGGCATCCGACGCGTCGGAAAGTTTGACCGAATTTGATCATTTAGAGGAAGTAAAAGTCGTAACAAGGTTTCCGTAGGTGAACCTGCGGAAGGATCATTTCCTGTGAAATATAATATAAAATGAATTTTCATTCTTTTATATAGTATAAATATATTTATACACACGCGCAGAGCGCAAAATAAGCAAACACTGCGGCGGAATTTCGCCCTAGGGCGCCGCCGCGAACCGCGGACTGCCGGTGTCGCGGGAGGCGGGTCTGTCGGCCCGATTCCCGCGTCCGGCTATATTCTGTGAAAAATGTAATTTTTTTTCCGATAGAGAAAAAAGAAAAAAAACGCAACCGATAAACAATATATATATATATATATATATATCATAAAACACTATTACCCTGAACGGCGGATCACTCGGCTCGTGGGTCGATGAAGAACGCAGCTAAATGCGCGTCAGAGTGTGAACTGCAGGACACATGAGCATCGACATTTCGAACGCACATTGCGGTCCGAGCAAGACTTAGTTTGTCGACGGACCACTCCTGTTTGAGGGTCGCGCACACAATGCGACCAGACTTCGCCGTCTTCTCTCTTCGGAGAGAAGATTCGGCGAGAGTGTTGCCGGTCTGTCGTCCGCCGGCGCGCGAGCGCCGGACGGACGTCCGGTCAAATTTGACTTGGCGCGCTCTCTCGGTCCCCCCGAGACGCTTTTCGAGCTAGCGACGACGCTGTGAAACCCGCCGCCGGTCCTCACGGGCCGGCGCGCGGGGGCGTTTCTTCGCGCTCTGCGTCGCGCGCGGGTACCGTGCGAAACCGGAGAGCGTTTACATTATTCATATATATGTATATTTATATATATATATGAATTTTTTTTTGTTGTCGACCTCAAATCAGGAGAGATCACCCGCCGAACTTAAGCATATCAGTAAGCGGAGGAAAAGAAACTAACGAGGATTCCCCGAGTAGCGGCGAGCGAAACGGGAAGAGCCCAGCGCTGAATCCTGCGGCCCAGGCGGGCCGCCGGGAAATGTAGCGTTAGGGAGGAGAGTAATATATACACGCGCGGTCATTAGTCACGGCTGCCTGTCCAAGTTCATCTTGAACGGGGCCCGCTTACCCGCAGAGGGTGCCAGGCCCGTGGTGACGGTAGCCGGCCGCGACGGTCTCTCTCCCCAGAGTCGGGTTGCTTGAGAGTGCAGCCCTAAGTGGGTGGTAAACTCCATCTAAGGCTAAATACTACCACGAGACCGATAGCGAACAAGTACCGTGAGGGAAAGTTGAAAAGAACTTTGAAGAGAGAGTTAAAGAGTACGTGAAACCGTTCAGGGGTAAACCTGTGGAACTCAAACGAGCGAACGGAGAGATTCATCGTGTCTTCCGTCGGAGCCCGCGTCCCGGCGCACACCTCCGCCCTTCGGCACTCGTTGTCGGGGCGGGGGGTGTCCGGGTGCGCAGCCGGGCTCCCGGAGCGCGTGCACTTCTCTCTCAGTATAACACCGCGACCCGTTGCGCCTCGGTCGAATGCGCCGTGCGGCTGTCCCGCCTCGCTCCGCGGGGCGGAGCCGCGGCGTCCACGGCCGGGGCGAGTTTTAAAGCGACGGTAGAGAACGAGGATCGCGTCCGCCCCTTCGGAGGGCGTCCGTCGCGTCACAGCGGCTTCCTTCTCGTGGCCCCCGGCGCCCAGTGCGTCGCGGGTGTCGCGTTTCGGATGTCCGTGGCTAGTGGCGCGCTCTCGGACGGGACGCGTCCCGGTCGGCGGTGGTTTTGTTTTGGGCACTCACAGGACCCGTCTTGAAAC
>NW_028280460.1:20000-30272 GCF_059751315.1 Micrasema longulum
GACCAGCGTTCGGCGAGGTGCGGGCGTTCGCCTTTTTTTTTGCAAATTTTTGTTTTTCAAAGTGTTTTTGTTTTCATCGTGAAAAGTCGAAAAACCAAAACGCTCATGACGGTACGGTCTGGACTCTAATTATTTTCAAATGATGTATTTCAATATCCGTTAGTAAGTAAAACACGTGGTAAATTTGCCAAGTGTCCGAATTGCATTGAACATAAACGAAGGCGGACGCTCGCACCGTCGGACCAGCTGGAGACCAGCTGATATAAATAATAACTAATAATAATAAATGGCGTAAGTATAGCCCGTGAGCTCGCCAATATATGACAGTAAAATTTTTTACGGTCTGGACTCTAATTATTTACATAAATAATTTACAAATTAAAAAACTATTATTTGAAAAAAATTATGTTTCGTTATAAAAAAAAATATATTTATATTTTTACATTATAATTTTTAATTGTTTCTATTCACTCATATCGAATACACACTTACCCTGTCCTTAAACCTACCCTCACACCCATATACAATCACACACATATTCACATACCTACCAAAACCACACTCCACTTTTTTACACACGCATCCTCACACACAAAAAAAAACTCGCACACATGCACTTCTATAATTGATATTTAACTGAACTGGATTTTTATAATTGTATTTATGTGAAAAACTGATTTGGCTTTATTTTATGTTTTTTTTATTATGTTGTGTATATTTCTTTGTATTGCTGTTGTTTTTCTTAATAAACAAAATAAAATAAATAAATAAATAAAATGTATTTCAATATCCGTTAGTAAGTAAAACACGTGGTAAATTTGCCAAGTGTCCGAATTGCATTGAACATAAGCGAAGGTGGACGCTCGCACCGTCGGACCAGCTGGAGACCAGCTGATATAAATAATAACTAATAATAATAAATGGCGTAAGTATAGCCCGTGAGCTCGCCAATATATGACAGTAAAATTTTTATTGTCTTTGAATTTCCTAGAGTTTTAACCATCGAAAAAAAAGAAGATTGCAAATAAAATCAACAGACAATGGAAATTTTATGTTTTTATTACAAAAAATAAAAATGCATATTTCTCTATGTATTTTTCTGTTATAAACAATCTATTAAAATAATACACATCAAATTTCCATTGTCTGTTGATTTTATTTGCAATCTTCTTTTTTTTCGATGGTTAAAACTCTAGGAAATTCAAAGACAATAAAAATTTTACTGCCATATATTGGCGAGCTCACACGCTATACATAGCCCTAATAAATAAATGAATAATTCATAAACTAAATAATAATAAACATGGAAATAATTTATACCCTCTCGCCGAGTTTTAATGCGAGAACGAGGCCCCCTCCCGGCGAGACGTCTCGCGGCGGTCGCGAGCGCGCTCCGCGTGAAACTTAAATTTTTCGTTTACTTCACCGAGCGACGATCCGAAATGCACCCCCGCCGATTTTTATTTCGTTCCTCCTTCCGATTCGAAAGTGAATGTGAAATTAAAAAAAAAAAAAAAAACAAAAAAACTTAGAAATATTTTATACCCTCTCGCCGAGTTTTAATGCGAGAACGAGGCCCCCTCCCGGCGAGACGTCTCGCGGCGGTCGCGAGCGCGCTCCGCGTGAAACTTAAATTTTTCGTTTACTTCACTGAGCGACGATCCGAAATGCACCCCCGCCGATTTTTATTTCGTTCCTCCTTCCGATTCGAAAGTGAATGTGAAATTAAAAAAAAAAAAAAAAACAAAAAAACTTAGAAATATTTTATACCCTCTCGCCGAGTTTTAATGCGAGAACGAGGCCCCCTCCCGGCGAGACGTCTCGCGGCGGTCGCGAGCGCGCTCCGCGTGAAACTTAAATTTTTCGTTTACTTCACTGAGCGACGATCCGAAATGCACCCCCGCCGATTTTTATTTCGTTCCTCCTTCCGATTCGAAAGTGAATGTGAAATTAAAAAAAAAAAAAAAAAATTAAAACTTAGAAATAATTTATACCCTCTCGCCGAGTTTTAATGCGAGAACGAGGCCCCCTCCCGGCGAGACGTCTCGCGGCGGTCGCGAGCGCGCTCCGCGTGAAACTTAAATTTTTCGCTTACTTCACTGAGCGATGATCCGAAATGCACCCCCGCCGATTTTTATTTCGTTCCTCCTTCCGATTCAAGAGTGAATGTGAAATTAAAAAAAAAAAAAAAAAATTAAAACTTAGAAATAATTTATACCCTCTCGCCGAGTTTTAATGCGAGAACGAGGCCCCCTCCCGGCGAGACGTCTCGCGGCGGTCGCGAGCGCGCTCCGCGTGAAACTTAAATTTTTCGTTTATCGAATATTTCCACCGAGCGACGATCCGAAATGCACCCCCGCCGATTTTTATTTCGTTCCTCCTTCCGATTCGAAAGTGAATGTGAAATTAAAAAAAAAAAAAAAAAAAAAAAACTTAGAAATAATTTATACCCTCTCGCCGAGTTTTAATGCGAGAACGAGGCCCCCTCCCGGCGAGACGTCTCGCGGCGGTCGCGAGCGCGCTCCGCGTGAAACTTAAATTTTTCGTTTACTTCACTGAGCGACGATCCGAAATGCACCCCCGTCGATTTTTATTTCGTTCCTCCTTCCGATTCAAAAGTGAATGTGAAATTAAAAAAAAAAAAAAAAACAAAAAAACTTAGAAATATTTTATACCCTCTCGCCGAGTTTTAATGCGAGAACGAGGCCCCCTCCCGGCGAGACGTCTCGCGGCGGTCGCGAGCGCGCTCCGCGTGAAACTTAAATTTTTCGTTTACTTCACTGAGCGACGATCCGAAATGCACCCCCGCCGATTTTTATTTCGTTCCTCCTTCCGATTCGAAAGTGAATGTGAAATTAAAAAAAAAAAAAAAAAATTAAAACTTAGAAATAATTTATACCCTCTCGCCGAGTTTTAATGCGAGAACGAGGCCCCCTCCCGGCGAGACGTCTCGCGGCGGTCGCGAGCGCGCTCCGCGTGAAACTTAAATTTTTCGTTTATCGAATATTTCCACCGAGCGACGATCCGAAATGCACCCCCGCCGATTTTTATTTCGTTCCTCCTTCCGATTCGAAAGTGAATGTGAAATTAAAAAAAAAAAAAAAAAACAAAAAAACTTAGAAATATTTTATACCCTCTCGCCGAGTTTTAATGCGAGAACGAGGCCCCCTCCCGGCGAGACGTCTCGCGGCGGTCGCGAGCGCGCTCCGCGTGAAACTTAAATTTTTCGTTTATCGAATATTTCCACCGAGCGACGATCCGAAATGCACCCCCGCCGATTTTTATTTCGTTCCTCCTTCCGATTCGAAAGTGAATGTGAAATTAAAAAAAAAAAAAAAAAAAAAAAACTTAGAAATAATTTATACCCTCTCGCCGAGTTTTAATGCGAGAACGAGGCCCCCTCCCGGCGAGACGTCTCGCGGCGGTCGCGAGCGCGCTCCGCGTGCAACTTAAATTTTTCGTTTATCGAATATTTCCACCGAGCGACGATCCGAAATGCACCCCCGCCGATTTTTATTTCGTTCCTCCTTCCGATTCAAGAGTGAATGTGAAATTAAAAAAAAAAAAAAAAATTAAAACTTAGAAATAATTTATACCCTCTCGCCGAGTTTTAATGCGAGAACGAGGCCCCCTCCCGGCGAGACGTCTCGCGGCGGTCGCGAGCGCGCTCCGCGTGAAACTTAAATTTTTCGTTTATCGAATATTTCCACCGAGCGACGATCCGAAATGCACCCCCGCCGATTTTTATTTCGTTCCTCCTTCCGATTCGAAAGTGAATGTGAAATTAAAAAAAAAAAAAAAAAATTAAAACTTAGAAATAATTTATACCCTCTCGCCGAGTTTTAATGCGAGAACGAGGCCCCCTCCCGGCGAGACGTCTCGCGGCGGTCGCGAGCGCGCTCCGCGTGAAACTTAAATTTTTCGTTTATCGAATATTTCCACCGAGCGACGATCCGAAATGCACCCCCGCCGATTTTTATTTCGTTCCTCCTTCCGATTCAAAAGTGAATGTGAAATTAAAAAAAAAAAAAAAAACAAAAAAACTTAGAAATATTTTATACCCTCTCGCCGAGTTTTAATGCGAGAACGAGGCCCCCTCCCGGCGAGACGTCTCGCGGCGGTCGCGAGCGCGCTCCGCGTGAAACTTAAATTTTTCGTTTACTTCACTGAGCGACGATCCGAAATGCACCCCCGCCGATTTTTATTTCGTTCCTCCTTCCGATTCAAAAGTGAATGTGAAATTAAAAAAAAAAAAAAAAACAAAAAAACTTAGAAATATTTTATACCCTCTCGCCGAGTTTTAATGCGAGAACGAGGCCCCCTCCCGGCGAGACGTCTCGCGGCGGTCGCGAGCGCGCTCCGCGTGAAACTTAAATTTTTCGTTTATCGAATATTTCCACCGAGCGACGATCCGAAATGCACCCCCGCCGATTTTTATTTCGTTCCTCCTTCCGATTCGAAAGTGAATGTGAAATTAAAAAAAAAAAAAAAAACAAAAAAACTTAGAAATATTTTATACCCTCTCGCCGAGTTTTAATGCGAGAACGAGGCCCCCTCCCGGCGAGACGTCTCGCGGCGGCCGCGAGCGCGCTCCGCGTGAAACTTAAATTTTTCGTTTACTTCACTGAGCGACGATCCGAAATGCACCCCCGCCGATTTTTATTTCGTCCCTCCTTCCGATCCAAATGTGAATGTGAAATAAAAAAAAAAATAAAAAAAAGAAAATAAAAAAAAAAAAAACAAAAATATTTCCTACCCAAATTATAAGTCTAATTTTTCAATCATAATCTCTTTCCATATTCGTCTTCTCAAACGAAAAAAGAAAAGAAAAAATAAAATCATCTCGCAGAATTTGCCAAGTCCCGACCGTACCGCGCGTTTTACCCATCGGCTCATTTACGTTTCGCCTGAAACGCGCGTAGGCTCCCCGCATGGCTGGCGGCCCGGCGTGCGAGACGCCGACACCCGTCGCCGTACGTATATTATGCGCGTCTCTCATGGCGTTAGCTAAAATACATTTTTCACCGCGTTCGCACATTGCGGCGGCCGATATGCCGCGCCGGCTTTACATTTGCGAAAATCAACGTCGTGTGGCCGTTCAGCTCCTTTGTGCGGCTGAGCGAGCATTGCACTTCGCCCGTGTTACAAACTCTGGAGTTCCGCGCAAGCAGAGAACACCGTGAACAAAAACGAGAACGGTCGTAGGATTCTAATCCACGTCCCCACTATTGCCGCGCCGAAGGCGTGCGCTCTCGTACGTTAATATTTGACGAAAGGGAATTAAATTTTTGGCCAAAGAGAAGATCCATGTGGTCCGTCTCGTCAGGTCCAGCGTTCACTTGTTAAAAAGTGAATTTAAAAGTAAAACGAACAGACTCGTGAATCGCGAGAGTGCAAACTCGAGCGAGCGAGAATGTGAGTTATATAGGTGCGAACATAAAGAGCGTGTCGCGGCGGGTGACTCCGTCGCGCCTCAGACGCCCTTCGTATCCTGGAGCGATATAGAAATGAACAGCTCCCTGGTTGATCCTGCCAGTAATCATATGCTTGTCTCAAAGACTAAGCCATGCAAGTCTCAGTAAAAGCCGAATTAAGGTGAAACCGCGAATGGCTCAATATATCAGTTTTGGTTCCTTAGATCGTACATAGTTACTTGGATAACTGTGGCAATTCTAGAGCTAATACATGCAAACGAGGTCCTGACCGGCAACGGGAGGGATGCTTTTATTAGATCAAAAACCAATCGGCGGCGGGGTTCGCGCCCCGTCCGTCGCCATTCGAGATGATTCTAGATAACTTTGTGCTGATCGCACGGTCTAGCACCGGCGACGCATCTTTCAAATGTCTGCCTTATCAACTGTCGATGGTAGTTTATGCGACTACCATGGTTGTCACGGGTAACGGGGAATCAGGGTTCGATTCCGGAGAGGGAGCCTGAGAAACGGCTACCACATCCACGGAAGGCAGCAGGCGCGCAAATTACCCACTCCCGGCACGGGGAGGTAGTGACGAAAAATAACGATACGGGACTCGTCCGAGGCCTCGTGATCGGAATGATTACACTTTAAATCCTTTAACGAGGATCCATTGGAGGGCAAGTCTGGTGCCAGCAGCCGCGGTAATTCCAGCTCCAATAGCATATACTAAAGTTGTTGCGGTTAAAAAGCTCGTAGTTGAAATTGTGTCCTGCGGTGTCGGTCTACCGAATGCGGTACGACAGGCACGTCTGCGGGGCTTCTCGCCGGTGCGTCCACCGCCAGTGTGTTGCGGTCGTCCTCGCGGGCGGCCGCGCGCCGAGGCGGGCCGTCGCGGCTGTTTACTTTGAACAAATTAGAGTGCTCAAAGCGGGCTAACACTTGCCTGAATATTGTACGCATGGAATAATAGAATAGGACCTCGGTTCTGTTTTGTTGGCTTTCTGATACCAGAGGTAATGATTAATAGGGACAACTGGGGGCATTCGTATTGCGACGTTAGAGGTGAAATTCTTGGATCGTCGCAAGACGGACTAAAGCGAAAGCATTTGCCAAAGGTGTTTTCATTAATCAAGAACGAAAGTTAGAGGTTCGAAGGCGATTAGATACCGCTGTAGTTCTAACCATAAATGATGCCAGCCAGCGATCCGCCGAAGTTTCATAATTTTAACCCGGTGGGCAGCTCCCGGGAAACCAAAGCTTTCGGGCTCCGGGGGGAGTATGGTTGCAAAGCTGAAACTTAAAGGAATTGACGGAAGGGCACCACCAGGAGTGGAGCCTGCGGCTTAATTCGACTCAACACGGGAAAACTCACCAGGCCCGGACACTGGAAGGATTGACGGATTAACAGCTCTTTCTCGATTCGGTGGGTGGTGGTGCATGGCCGCTCTTAGTTGGTGGAGCGATTTGTCAGGTTAATTCCGGTAACGAACGTAACTCTAGCCTATTAAATAGACGTGCAACCGGTATCACAGGAGTCCGCGGGCGCGCATCTTGCGGCGTTCGCGTCGCGGAAGTGTGTTTCGCGGTCTTCACTACCGGCGTACAATGAAAATCTCTTAGAGGGACCGGCGGTATATATAGCCGCACGAGATTGAGCAATAGCAGGTCTGTGATGCCCTTAGATGTCCTGGGCCGCACGCGCGCTACACTGAAGGGATCAGCGTGTCCTCCTTGGCCTAACGGCCCGGGTAACCCGATGAAACCCCTTCGTGATAGGGATTGGGGTTTGCAATTCTCCCCCATGAACGAGGAATTCCTAGTAAAAGCGAGTCACCAGCTCGCGTTGATTGCGTCCCTGCCCTTTGTACACACCGCCCGTCGCTACTACCGATGGATGATTTGGTGAGGTCTTCGGACTGGTGCGCGGAAGCTCGTCTCGGGCATCCGACGCGTCGGAAAGTTTGACCGAATTTGATCATTTAGAGGAAGTAAAAGTCGTAACAAGGTTTCCGTAGGTGAACCTGCGGAAGGATCATTTCCTGTGAAATATAATATAAAATGAATTTTCATTCTTTTATATAGTATAAATATATTTATACACACGCGCAGAGCGCAAAATAAGCAAACACTGCGGCGGAATTTCGCCCTAGGGCGCCGCCGCGAACCGCGGACTGCCGGTGTCGCGGGAGGCGGGTCTGTCGGCCCGATTCCCGCGTCCGGCTATATTCTGTGAAAAATGTAATTTTTTTTCCGATAGAGAAAAAAGAAAAAAAACGCAACCGATAAACAATATATATATATATATATATATATCATAAAACACTATTACCCTGAACGGCGGATCACTCGGCTCGTGGGTCGATGAAGAACGCAGCTAAATGCGCGTCAGAGTGTGAACTGCAGGACACATGAGCATCGACATTTCGAACGCACATTGCGGTCCGAGCAAGACTTAGTTTGTCGACGGACCACTCCTGTTTGAGGGTCGCGCACACAATGCGACCAGACTTCGCCGTCTTCTCTCTTCGGAGAGAAGATTCGGCGAGAGTGTTGCCGGTCTGTCGTCCGCCGGCGCGCGAGCGCCGGACGGACGTCCGGTCAAATTTGACTTGGCGCGCTCTCTCGGTCCCCCCGAGACGCTTTTCGAGCTAGCGACGACGCTGTGAAACCCGCCGCCGGTCCTCACGGGCCGGCGCGCGGGGGCGTTTCTTCGCGCTCTGCGTCGCGCGCGGGTACCGTGCGAAACCGGAGAGCGTTTACATTATTCATATATATGTATATTTATATATATATATGAATTTTTTTTTGTTGTCGACCTCAAATCAGGAGAGATCACCCGCCGAACTTAAGCATATCAGTAAGCGGAGGAAAAGAAACTAACGAGGATTCCCCGAGTAGCGGCGAGCGAAACGGGAAGAGCCCAGCGCTGAATCCTGCGGCCCAGGCGGGCCGCCGGGAAATGTAGCGTTAGGGAGGAGAGTAATATATACACGCGCGGTCATTAGTCACGGCTGCCTGTCCAAGTTCATCTTGAACGGGGCCCGCTTACCCGCAGAGGGTGCCAGGCCCGTGGTGACGGTAGCCGGCCGCGACGGTCTCTCTCCCCAGAGTCGGGTTGCTTGAGAGTGCAGCCCTAAGTGGGTGGTAAACTCCATCTAAGGCTAAATACTACCACGAGACCGATAGCGAACAAGTACCGTGAGGGAAAGTTGAAAAGAACTTTGAAGAGAGAGTTAAAGAGTACGTGAAACCGTTCAGGGGTAAACCTGTGGAACTCAAACGAGCGAACGGAGAGATTCATCGTGTCTTCCGTCGGAGCCCGCGTCCCGGCGCACACCTCCGCCCTTCGGCACTCGTTGTCGGGGCGGGGGGTGTCCGGGTGCGCAGCCGGGCTCCCGGAGCGCGTGCACTTCTCTCTCAGTATAACACCGCGACCCGTTGCGCCTCGGTCGAATGCGCCGTGCGGCTGTCCCGCCTCGCTCCGCGGGGCGGAGC
Source organism: Micrasema longulum (assembly GCF_059751315.1). Taxonomy (NCBI): domain Eukaryota; kingdom Metazoa; phylum Arthropoda; class Insecta; order Trichoptera; family Brachycentridae; genus Micrasema; species Micrasema longulum. The sequence continues at coordinate 28,913 of NW_028280460.1, forward strand.
CGCGGCGTCCACGGCCGGGGCGAGTTTTAAAGCGACGGTAGAGAACGAGGATCGCGTCCGCCCCTTCGGAGGGCGTCCGTCGCGTCACAGCGGCTTCCTTCTCGTGGCCCCCGGCGCCCAGTGCGTCGCGGGTGTCGCGTTTCGGATGTCCGTGGCTAGTGGCGCGCTCTCGGACGGGACGCGTCCCGGTCGGCGGTGGTTTTGTTTTGGGCACTCACAGGACCCGTCTTGAAACACGGACCAAGGAGTCTAGCATGTGCGCGAGTCATTGGGAACACTGATAAACCCAGAGGCGAAATGAAAGTGAAAGGTCGGCCTCGAGCCGGCCGCAGGGAAGATGCGCGGGCGTCGTCAGACGCCCCGCCGCATTCCCGAGGCGTTTCGAGAAAGCCCCCGTGCGATTATCGAGACGCACTGAGAGCGTACACGCTGGGACCCGAAAGATGGTGAACTATGCCTGGTCAGGTCGAAGTCAGGGGAAACCCTGATGGAGGACCGAAGCGATTCTGACGTGCAAATCGATCGTCCGAACTGGGTATAGGGGCGAAAGACTAATCGAACTATCTAATAGCTGGTTCCATCCGAAGTTTCCCTCAGGATAGCTGGCGCTCGAGAAACATGACGGAATTTATTCCGCCATTCTGACAGTCTCATCCGGTAAAGCGAATGATTAGAGGCATTGGGGCCGAAATGGCCTCAACCTATTCTCAAACTTTAAATGGGTGAGATCTCCTTCTTGCTCGAAGATGAAGTAGGAGCTCGGATGGGAGTGCCAAGTGGGCCAATTTTGGTAAGCAGAACTGGCGCTGTGGGATGAACCAAACGTCGAGTTAAGGCGCCCAATGAACGCTCATCGGAGACCATAAAAGGCGTTGGTCGCTCATGACAGCAGGACGGTGGCCATGGAAGTCGGAATCCGCTAAGGAGTGTGTAACAACTCACCTGCCGAAGCAACCAGCCCTGAAAATGGATGGCGCTGTAGCGTTCAGCCTATACTCGACCGTCGCAGGCAAGCGGGACGTTCGTGCGGTCTCGTGCCGTGCGATCGTTTTGAAGCCGCGACGAGTAGGATGGCCGCGGCGGTGTGCGCAGAAGGGTCTGGGCGTGAGCCCGCCTGGAGCCTCCGTCGGCGCAGATCTTGGTGGTAGTAGCAAATACTCAAGCGAGGTCCTTGAGGGCTGATGTGGAGAAGGGTTTCGCGTTAACAGCCGTTGCACGCGAGTTAGTCGATCCTAAGCCCTAGGAGAAATCCGATGTTGATGATGGTGTAAAGTTATATTATAATAATATCACACCCGTCGGGCGAAAGGGAATCCGGTTGCAGTTCCGGAACCCGGCTGCGGAACCGTCTTAAAAATCA